>NC_056731.1:1496620493-1496677993 GCF_019279795.1 Protopterus annectens | reverse complement strand
CAAAGAATAGGAATGTACGACTCTTTTAAAGATCTGTTAATTAAGATGCTGATAGGGAGAGCAATACCTTCAGCAGCACATTTAAGGAAGGAGGAGGGGATGTTGTCAGGGGCATTAGAGCATGGCTTTAGTTTGGATAAGAGCCTTTTTATAAATGTGGTTGAAACAGGTTTCAGTTGGAAATTGAGAGGACAGTTAAAAGGGTTGTTAGGTGTAAAGGAAAGAGAGTTGGATGTATTATTGTTTGGAAAGGATTTAGTTAGATTAGCTATAGATTCAGTAAAGAATTTGTTGAAGTGAGAGCTTAGTTCTGTGTCAGTTACACTAGGGTCAGGGCAGGGATTATTCCTGGATCCTGGATGGAGAAGGGAATTAACTGATTTCCAGAATTGTTTTGGGTTCTTATTATGGTTGGACTGAAGTTTATTGTAGTCATTTTCTTTGTTCAGGGTGATTAGTTTTTTTGCTTGGTTGCGGAGTTGGGTGTATTGGAGCAGGGATGAAGGCATTTTATTTTTCTGATAGAGCTTCCAGGATTTGTCCCTTTGATGCATGATTTGTTTTGTGTCTTCATATTCATGCTTTTTAAACATACCAGTTGTTTTCACTCATACTGGAAGGCATGTTTACATAATACAGCAGAAAAGTACTATTTTTGCACTAAATATCAAAACACAGTAATACAGCGTAGGCAGTATTTATATTTAAGGTAGTTTGGTATTATAAATCTTAGGGAACACTGGGATGAAAATGTTGTAAACAAGTGGAAGGTGAAAGTTGAGAGAATGCTGACACAACTGGTCTTTAACGCCTATTGGTGTACTGTATGTTAACAATGAAAATTTTTGTATACTACCCCATGAGTTTCATGAAAGAGCATTCATATCTTTTCTATTGTATTATTTTATACTAAGAAAATCCAGTTACATGCCACATGTATAAAACAGATTTTGGGCTACAATTAAAAATAGTTCTAAACACAATAGGTAATGTGAAAACATATAGATAAATTAAAAAAATCTGTGACTAAACATTTCAACATTTAAATAGAGTTCCAATTAATATCATAATTGTGTTAGTTTCTAAGGCTATCCTCGTACTGTCAGTACAAAATCTTTAAATCCCACATAATGTATTTTTTTTAATTTTTGGTACTGAATGCAAAATCATACTTAAAGCTGACTCTCAATGTAGTAATCCCATCAGCATGTCTCTTTTATAGGTAGTGTTGAATTTCTCCAGGAAAGAAATCCTGAGAGGGTAAATGATGCCATCTATTTTTAAACTCCAACACTATTCATTAAGCAGTACTTAATTGTGTTATGCAGTTGTTTATTTGAAAATAAAGTTGCTCTTTGAAAAAAAAAAAAACTTGTACAATTAAACTGTTACCTGTAATGTTATTTTTGTTGCGTGGAATGGCTATTAACATCTCTCTTCTTTCATATTGTATTTGCAGAGACAGCTACACACTGCTGTGACAAAGCGATATAATGCCCAAATGTAGTCTGTGTCATGAATGTTGCATTTTTACTTTTTGTTGGAAGCTATCTTATTTTTTACTGTTATAATTTCCAGTGGATATACAGTGTTTAATCACTTAAGGCAGGGTATTTTTAAACTATGATATATTTTGGGAGGGTTAATTTTTGAGAGTAATAGTGGCAAGTCTGAATTTGTTTTTAGTAGCAGTGACTTAATCTGGCAGTGGTTGTAGAGGTTAAGGTTGCAAACTGTATTTTTTGTGGTACAGGGTTGGATTCCCTTAGCCCTCATTTGCCTACTGTGTGACCTTGAGCAAGTCACTTAACCAAACATTACTCCTGGGTCACATCTGAGAAGGGCTTGCTTGTCCAGTGGGTCTACCCGGTTAACAGATAGGATTGTTATTATTATTACTTTTCTTCCTAGCATTACTGCAGTTTTCCTTTTAGTAAAGGTTGGATTTTTGAGGCAACAGATTTCCTGAGCCCTCTTATAAGGTAATCATTATTCTTGCTCCGTTTATACAGGGCTCCCCTACTTCCCCCATCACACCTCGCAGAATGAATGAATGGAGAAATAAATAAAGCTAGGTAGAAAATCAAGGTTTAAGGGTCCAAAACAAAATAAATACGGATAAACAGGAAATCATGAACTTCTCTGAATATTAAAATCCTGACTGCATCCTTCAACTCAAATACCATTCAAAACGGTTGTATTTATTAAGATTGAGTTTTAAGTGCATTATTTCACCAGAGCTTAATTTGCATTTACCCACATATCAGGGAAAATACACTTCAATATTCTCTGAAAGTAATATTCAAGGATTTTACAAAATTCCAAAGAGTGGGAAAAAGTAATACAGCTGTCATATGGTAGCAGGGCCCAAATGACATGGCCATTGTAATCCTTTCTTCTTCTTCCTAAAATTCATAACTGATGTAATTAATAGTCCAAAAACTGCCATATCATCCTTACAGCAAATATCTGAGGTACATAATCAAGAACTAAATGATACTATAACATTAAATATTAAAATGATTTACCGCCTTATAAAACTGTATGTCATTTACCAAGAGGAGGCTGTTGGAAACACAAGAACCTGAACAGAATATTTGTTCAAAACATCTCCCATACCCCCAACCCTGTGACATTGAATAATTTAGCCCTGATGTGATTTGTATTTGATTAGCAGCATGGACAGTGGAAGGGTCAGGTGTTGTAGGACAGACTTCAGAGGCTAATGCCAGAGCACCATCCTAATGAGGAAGGAAGTAGCAAGGCCCAGGACATTGTGACTTCTATTGAAAAGTACGTGATCACCCATTAAAGAGGCCAGTGCACATGTTTGCAGTTAACTGGCTCATGCTCTGCTAAGTCAGGAATGATGTGGGTGGGAGCATGCTATTATTTCTCACTAAGGCAGCCACTGGGCGTCAGACAATTGTCTACATGGTGAAGGTTAGGAGGGATGGGGCAGGGACAACTATAGGGCTAGTACACTGGTGCACTCCTTAATGCCCCCACCTTGTCTCAAGGGGAACAAATAGAATGATCAGGGTCCTGAAATGGAATAAAAGATCTGTAGAGTTCCCACATAGTTTGGGGATGCCTTGTTTTCATCCCTGTGGGAATGAATGAGCCAATATGGTACATGTAGGGGTGCCATCAAGCAACGTCCTACAGAAGGATTTAAAAAAGCAATTACTATGCAGCTAGTTTTGATAGTCAGCACATATGGGTTCATGTGAATTATTTCAATGTCTAACTGATGCCAGAGGGCATGACAGAATCATTTTTATGAGCTAAGGGCATTTAAACTGCTGTTGTACTGGTGATACAGGGCTTGTTCCATAAAGCCTTCAATGTTTGTTTATCATCTTGTATTATTGATTACAACCACTTAGTGTGTATGGCCCTTAGGTCTGTGACTGATTTTGCCTATTGCCCACATGCCAGTAGGTGTGCTATAATGTATTAGGTCTGAGATTAATAATTAACCTGCACTATAAGTGCAGTTGTAAGAATGTTGAAGCATATACTGCAATTAGGAGTTTTGCCATTTCTGTGCAGCAATATGCAATGCTTGATTTATTTGCTAATGTTTATAAGCAATAGTATTTCTTGCTAAAACAATGCCAAAGTTATTGGAATGCCAACTCCAATGCCGTCTCTAGATGATAGTATGAAATATTAGTGGTTAATACTGGCATCCGTCCTCCTGATTGTAGCTGATACTAGTTTTATTCACTTGCACTCCAGCTTGCTGAGTCTAGAACTAAGGTGATTTTGGGTCTATATTAGAAGCACGAATGGTCGGAATGTCGACAACCTGCTGAGCAACTCACTTAACCAGATGTGTCGAACGACCATTACAGCGAACGGCCACATCATCGATTTCTTTCCAAGGGAAAAAAATTGATAGTCCAAAAATGAAAAACACAATACAACACACTATAAAGTGGGAGGCTGTGCCCCCACTCCCCTCCTAACTAAATATACTAACTCTGAGATCGCACTACAGTGGGGAAAAGGGCAAATTTAACACAACGGCCAACTGGTTTCTTTCCCTTGGAAAGAAATCGATGATGTGGCTGTTCGCTGAAATGGTCATACGACACATACGTGTCGATCAAGAGGTTGTCGACATTCCGACCATTCGTGCTTCTAATACAGACCCAGTGATTTTCACTGGTATTTGCCTAAAAGTAATATTCCTAACAATCTTGTCTTCTGTTAGCACTTTACAGACATTTAAAAATATTGTTTGCTAGTATTTTAAGACACTACTAAGACCTAGGAGACATCTGTTACCTGGTAGCTAGCAGACAGGATTAAGGCTATGAATGAGCTTCATTATGTAGTTTAGTGCTTGAGTCTGTAAGCCTGTATTTGCCTGCTGTATGGCTGAGCAACTCACATAACCAGATAGTGTTCCTGGAGTGAATCTGAAAATGGTTGATATTGATCAAGTGATGTACCCCACTTAGCTGTAAATAAAGAAACCAACAAACCAACCAACAAGCAAGCAAACAAATAAATGGACAAGCGAACACACAAACAAATCACACTGCTCATTTACATCCCTGGTGCTCACAGTAAGCAATAATGCCTGACAGGGTATGTGTTAAGGTGTAATTAATGTCCATGACATTGGGCCTCTACACCCCTGGAAGGGCATTAATTACACATTAACACACACCCTGGAGGGCATTATTCCATTTAGAGAATGGGCTCTCTGTAAAATTGTTGTATTGTACTTATTTTTTTAACTACTATATTATTTTTTTTATATATTTTTGATGTAAAATAGTGTTCCTCTGCCTAATGTTTCAAACTTTCTGTAGTATAAGTTAATGGTGTTGGAGGAAATATTTTACATCAAAAATATATAAAAACATAATATAGTACATTAAAAATATGTAAAACACAACAATTTTACAGAGCTGATTTTCTCTCGGTCTCTCTCTCATGCAGTCTCTTATGCTTTCACATACACATACATATACACGCAGTCTCCTCTGGTTTCATACTCGCATTCATTCACAAAAGCATAACTCGCAACCTCTTAGCACAAAAAATCTGGGCAATGCCAAAAATAACGGGGGGACAATGCCCCAAAATAGAGACAAATTTTAAATACTGCTTGATAAACTTAGAAAGTTGCTAGAATAAAAGGTCGTGTACAATGCATTTTCTGAAAGATATAAAACCTGAAACTCATATGCCTGTCATTATTTAGTGAATTCACTACTCACTGATTTGCCACAAAACTTCAGAAAACCACATATTTTATGAAGAACAGACAAAAAATATGAGGTAAAAATCTAGACGTTCTGCAAATATTTGGACAGCTGAGAGCTATGCACATAAGATCACTCTCACTCTTTCTCTCTCTCTCTCACATGCACAGTCTCCTCTTCTTTCGTACATGCATTCACTCACATAAGATTGCTCTCACTCTCTCTCACTCTCACACACAGTCTCTTCTGCCTTCATGCACGCAGTCACTCACACATGCAGATAGAATCATAAACACACTCATACACATACATACACATACACTTTTTCTGTTTATTTTTTTTTACACTTGCTAAACAGCATGTGCTGCTTAGTGCGTCTATATTATGGCATCGAATGGGCTGTTAACCGAACACCCTTTTATCGACACATATTAAGTGAAATACAAAAACCCAGAATGGCCACAAAAGCAAATTTTTTTCCCAGGAGAAGAAATTGCTTGGCCAATACAAAAAAAATGAAAAATTCAGACCGTATGAAGTGTGGGGGGGGCTTCTCCCCACACACCCTCCCCCATTAGGGGGTACTGTGCCCCCACACCCACCCCTAACTAAATATACCAACTCCGAGACTGCACTACAGTGGAGGAAAGGGCAAATCCCTGATGACAGCCAAGAGATTTTTTCCCCCCTGGGAAAAAAATTTGCTTTTGTGGCCATTCAGGGTTTTTGTATTTTGCTTAATATGTGTCGATAAAAGAAAGTTTGGTTAACAGCCCGTTCAATGCCGTAATATAGACCCCTGCTTAGCGAGTTTAAAGTAATGGCAGTCATTAGTCTTTTTTTTACAGTCTGAGCTCCACAGCAGCTTGATATGCTGCCCTGAAGTAGCGGGCTCATATTTAATGGGCATTACTTGTACATTAATACCCTGATGGAGAACATTCGTTCTCCAATCAGGGTGCTGATGTGCAGTCTGCCCATTCTCTAAAGATAAATACTCAGCTGTAGCAACTGGCTGACACAGTAAACCTGATATACTGTCCTTCTGCAGTGCTATTTAACAGTTTTGTTGCTTTTTAGCTTAACATAAGATAAGTCAAGAACTACAACTCATGTTACTTTCTATAGAGTGGAAATTTCATACAGCGATTTCAATATGTGGCTTTTTCTCACTCTCTGGTTCAGAATAGCAACAAAACACTCTCTTTTTCTCTTTCTGTCTCTGCCATTCTGTCTCACACACACACACACACACACACACACACACACACACACACACACACACACACGTGTACACACACGCACACACATGCACACACAAACACACAAAATCTTCCCCTTTCCCTGTCTGTAGAGACCAGATCTTAAGATGATGTCTTCTTATCATCGGAGGTGTTTTGTACATACATATAAATAGAATGCTTTGCAAGTTTCTTTAGTTCTAATATTCAGAGTAAGTTGACGTATGAGAAAATATGTACTATTGCTATGTATTATGTATTTACAAACAAACACAGTCAGGAAATCAACTACAGTTTTGAAGGGAGTGTGTTTGTGTGTGCATGTGCATATCACTATTCATTTAATCAGAGTGCATTGTCAACATATGCAAATTGCAGATTCCTGTTAATACTGTAATAGCACATTAACTGGCTGCCAATCCTCTGAAGGAATTTTCCCAAACCACTTTCAGTAAACCTTGACATAAGGCTTTGTTTTTTGCAGGGCTTTAAGCATTACCTAAACGACCCATATAAAGGCACACCAGCATACCCCTTGAGCTTAAATATACCTACTCTGAGGTTGCACAACCATGGATAAAAGGCAACTTCCACTATGGCTAAGTGCTTTCAATAAAATTAATTTACAGGATTGGAATTCCCTTAATGTGCTGTCATATACAGTTCTAATTGTTACATGCATACTACTTTAGTGAAAATTCATTTTCAAGCTTTAGATGGAAGAGCAGTGGGTTAAATTCTGGAAAGTATTCAACAAACTGTGGATAGATGTGTTTTGTCAGTAGAATTGAAGTACACACTGATTGTGTGCATTGTGTTTTATTTTTACTAAGATTGTCAGTCAGTGGTATAGGGAAATTTCTCCTTTTCCCCACTTTTGTGCAGTCTCATTTAGTATATATGAGTAGCAAGGAATGTGGATGTGCTTATAGGGGCTTACTGCCCTGCAGAAATACTGTTGTTCATGTTTTGCAGATTATTTTAAGGATTTTATTGAGTTAAGTGAAAGGCTTTGTTTTTGATATTTCTCATTTCAGTATTTAATGTAGTGTTACTAGAATAAAAGGGTCTATATTAGAACACCGAACTTTCAAAATTTCGAGTGTTCTAATATCGACCCGTTTTCAGTGTTGTGTCTTTCGGCTTTTCCCGGTTAGGGGTTGCCACAGCGGAACTCCGGTCCGCTAATCATTGGCAGTTGATTTTTACATGCTGAGTTGACAGCCCTAACGCACAACCTTCAACGAAGGCATGCCCATTCACGCATGTCTCCACACAGAAGATGCTCTAGCTGAGAGTCGAACCGGTCAGCGTCTGACTGTGAGGCGACAACGCTACCACAGCACCATCACCGTGGATCATCGACCCGTTTTCAGTGAACACTGAAAATATCGAAGAAACAGAAAACCAAATTTTTTCCTAGGGAAAGAATTTGGTTGTCTGTTTCTGTTGCTTCGGTATTTTCAGTTCTGTGGTAGAAAGTTACGGGTCGGGTTCAGGTAAGTGTGCGATTGTGTGGACGTGAGGGTTAGGGCGGGTTAGGTGAATTAGGGTTAGGGCGCAGGTCAGGTAAGTGTGCGATTGTGTGGACGTGAGGGTTAATGTAGGGTAGGTGACTTAGGGTTAGGGCGCGGGTGAGGTGACTGTATGATAATGACAGATCTTAGGGTTAGGGTTTGGGTTATGGTAAGTGGATAGTTAGTAGTGTATGTATAGTTTAGTGTAAGGTTAGGTGTAAGAGTTTAGGTGTATGTGTGTGGACTGCTGTTTGTTTGGTGTGCTTGTGTTGTGTGTATGTGTTTTGGAACAGCAAATTTTTTCCCTAGGAAAAAATTCGCTGTTCTGTATGTTCGATTTTAAATTTTCGATTTATAGGGTTCGATATTAGAACACTCAAAATTTTGAAAGTTCGGTGTTCTAATATAGAGCCAACTAAAAGATACATAGATTATATCAAAGGAATAATGCATTAGAGCTAGCTGGAGTGAGATGTTGGTAACTTCAGTGCATTTACCTGAACTGCAGATACTAACTTAACAGTAATCATATAACCCTGCTTAACAATAAATCAGCATTTCTGTTGGAAGGCAAACAGCCCTGCAGGCTGTACTCCATGTTTCGTCTGCCTTTTCCTTTCACCTCTTTAAGTTTGGTTAATTAATAAAGTTTTGGTTATTAAAATATACTATACAATTTATTTATTGTAGTCACTGATCCCACTAAGACGATGTTTCCATTCAGAAGCAAATCTTCATAATGGGGCTTGGTAAAATGAGTTTGCATAGTGTGGTTAAACACAAATTATTGAATTCCATTGGCCCAGACCACTCTGGGCTAAAAGAAGGGGCTACTGATAATGGCAACAGTATATAGCAACATGAGAGGTAGGTCCATTAGCCCATCTTGATTGTTACAGAGATTATTTAAGGTTCATACTGCAAGTGTGGGAAGTCCCACATTGTGCGCCATTAACCTTTGGTGCGTTGATGCAGGAGATGAGAAGGTATAGCTCCTATAATATGTGAAACATACCTGTAGTGCCATGACTTGAGTTTGAGGATGAAGAAAATGAGTTTTCCAGATTTTTTATGGAGATGGATGAGGAGTACCGTAGTCCTTATTTACATGTATGGTCTGTGAATGATTGAAATTATAAGTGGCATATTTTTTTAAAGAAAGAACAGTGCAGAGATTCTAAGTAAATGGAAACATGGGCTCCTAATACCAGGTGGCTATTCAGCAGTAGAAGCAGTGTAGGTATTCCAGATCCCTTCACTGTAAGATAGTAGCTGGGGAGCCTGGAGGCAAAATGCACTTAAAATGTAAACTAAGGATAGAAACTAGAGGAATACTGGATAATTAAACAGACTGGCTTGAGGCCAAATGGAGTAAAATTGTGCACTTGACAGAAAGTTAGGTGCTTTTCCTGTGAAATATTGTATTATAGTGATGTTTACCTATGTACTTGGGAATGGTTCCTGTGGAGAGGAGGCAGGATCAGACTGTGCCCATAGAAATAAGGGTAGCAAACCTGCATATAGGTACACAATGACCCACAGAACTAAATTACCTACTATCAGCGTGGCATGCAAGCAGACTCTGATGTAACTCATCAGCCAGAGGCAGGACAACAGTCCTTTCACCACAGCATGCAACTAACAGCATGGATTTGGCAGCTGAGCTTTACACTGATTATTGTGGTTGCATAGTTCATGCATATGACATTTGCAAACACACACACACACACACACACACACACACACACACACACAGGTGTGCGATTGTGTGGACGTGAGGGTTAGGGTCCCAATGGTTAAGATCTCTGCCTAACAGCTCAAGGGTCTGGAGTTCAGTCCTGAACTCAAGTCACTGTTTATGTGGAGGTTGCATATATAACCAGAGCCTACATAACAATAACATGCTGCTTAATTGACTAAACAATACTGTTCATATATAGTGCATTCATTTCTCTTGTGGCCTAGGTTGTGAATGAAAAGGGTCTGAGAACCTGTTCACTTATTGGATTAACAATTTAATAAAATAAAAGTAAAAATTCATAGGTTCATAGGCTAATAGCACAAGAGCCTTTACAAGCCTAGCCAATAATACCCAGGGTATGACAATATTATATCTTAATTCCCCAGATATGGTATGGGGTAGTATCAGGGTAGTGAGTCTTTGGGTTTTGGAGTTCTGAGTCATTCTACAGACTGCTTCTATTCATAAAAGGCAGTACCCCAGGAGTGAATTTATGGCTCCCCATCCATTTATCCAAATTCTTTTTGTAGAGAGTGAGGGAGGGGCTTTTTCTCTGAAGTAGTCCCCATGCCTGTTGCCCATTTGTCCTCCACACCATTCTCTGAAAATATCTGCAGCCACCTAAAACTCCAGCAGTAGTGGTATAGGTCTGGCATTTGGCCATGTTCTCCATACAAGACTACATTCGGTACAACTTAAGCACTTGTTCTTTCAGTACTGGTAATTACCAGCCAGCTCCAATGGACTGCAGAGTGCTGCACAGATCATAGACTGCATATTGCATAGCTATGTTTGTTTTATGTTGTTAAAAGGCATCTTGAAATCATGTTTAATATTTGTGAATTGAAGATGACATATAATGAGAAAACAGTATCATGATCATTTCTTCACATACAGGAGATGTAATCACTTCTGCAAGCCCTGTTTTCATTGAATTTAATGGTTAACTGTAATAAAGCCTAATTCAGGTAAACCACCTCAGGACTTCAGGAAAATAATCCATTTTGAGAGATCATTAGGCATATCAAAAATACTAAAAAAATTATATTTTTTTGTTTTGTATAACTAGAAATATTGCATAACCAAAGGTTGGTAATGTTTAAGTGCAAAAACAGGGTGTTAGCAAACGGTTTTATTTTAAGTGGCCTTCTGAACTGCAGTCTTGGGAATACTCTTTTACTCACCCACTACATCTAAACTACTCATGTTACAAGGACCACAGGTGTCCATATAGTACTTCATGTATGCAGTGAATTCAGAGCATAAAAGTAATATCTTTTGGCTTTTCCCGGTTAGGGGTCGCCACAGCAGAACTCAGGTCTGCTAATGATTGGCAGTGGATTTTTTTATGGTGCTGAGTTGCCAGCCCAATGCCCAGCCTTCAAGGAAGGCACACCCATTCACCCTCGCACCTACCTGCATGTCTTTATATGTCACTCAGCCACAGGGAGGACATGCAGACTCCACACAGAAGGTGCTCCCGCCGAGAATCACAGTGCATTCAGAGCATCAGAAAGTTAAATATTTAGAGAGTGTCTATATTCTTTATGACATAAAAAGTGGCACAACAGAAAGTGTTGTCACCTCATAGTAAGAGGTTCCCCAGTTTGATTCTCAGCTGGGGTGCCTTCTCTGTAGAGTCTGCATGTCCTGCCTGTGTTTGCATGGGTTTCATCTGGGTGCTTTGGTTTCTTTCCACATTCCAAAGTCATGCAGTAGGTGGATTGGGCACTCTAAACTGGCCATAGGTGTGACTGCATGTGAGTGTATGGCACTGAAGAAATACCCCAGCAGGGCTAGCCATCCGGCAGTGTAAACCTTGGCTGCAGATGATTGTCAGTGTTGAAGTGACATCCTGACCCCATGAGCAGAAATGGGGAAAAGGGTTTGTGGATAGATGGATGGACAACATATCATTTTCTGTAATAAATCACTGGGATATGGCTTTTTATTTTAAGAGAAATCCTAGTGAGAAAAGTACAGTTCACAACCCCACAGGAATAAACTGTTCTAGGTTAAAGTGTCATTAAAAGTGAAAATCATTAAATGCATTAAGTCTTGTAGACTTGGAGAAGAATGCATAAGGAGGGTGGTTAGAGAAGAGTTGTGGTATTGTATACAGAGTGTGGGAGGCAGAGAGTATAATGTAAGTGGGACAAGGATATGTCATGTAGACAGTGGTGAGGTGGGACTGCAGTGGGTGAGAAGATCCGTTTAAGTAGATTGGAGGTGGGATAGGTGGAGGATCAAGCTCATCAAGTCCTTTATTATTTGCAGTGGTGATGGACAGGTTGACAGAGATCAGACAGGAGATCCGACTGGACTTATGATGTTTTTGCATGACTTGTGATGAGTAGGAATCAGGTTGAGGGTTGAGGGGGAGGGGGAGAGGTGAGAGAGGGAGGAGAGAGGCAGAGGAATGCCTTAGAACAGGGTCACTAAGACAGAAGACATGGGTAGAGAGGGTAATGAGGAGGGAGGGAGGAGGGAGGGTGGGGAATGGTGGGGGGAGGAGGTTAGAGTTGGGTGGGACGGTTTAAGTTTAAGGGATCAACACATCCAGAGTGATAATGAATGTGGTGCAGGTGGAAGAAGAAGTAGAGGCAGGGTGGGAAGGAGTGGGATGGAGTGTGGTGTGTGGAGAGTGACGAGTGACAGGTCCAGTATCCAGTGGAGTGAGAGGAAAGGTGTAGGTGTAAGTGGTTATAGCTATTGGATACAGTGGAGACAGTGAAAGGGAGGAGCAGAGTTAAAGGTGGGAAAGGAAGAGTCAGAGTGTGTTTGCATAGATTTGAAGATGGATGGATAGGATTGAGGGTTGGGGTCATCGGTGGATTAGAGGGTCAGCTCATAGTTGGACACAAAAGAAAGCAAGGACAAGAGGAGAGGAGGCGTTGCAAGGGACATGTGCTGAGGAGATGCTAGTGTATATATTGGAAAAAGAAGAGGAATAGAGGAAGGCCCAGAGGAATAGGAGAAGGGCTAAGATAAGAAGGACATGCAGGGTGAGGTGTGGACAGGCAAGATGCGGGTGAGAGGACATGCAGGCAGAGGATGGGATGGAATGGAAGAGAAAGAGGACTGTGAGAACTAATAGGAATGATGATGATTAAATATAAATGCTTTCAAACAAGTACACAAAAGCAATTTTGGGAAACATGCAATAGATTTTGTGTTTCTAGCTGAGATGAAAAACAAACTTGGCTGGTAGTTCAAAAAGAAGTACATGTGCCTGCCATCCCTGCCAGCTCCATTACTAACGTTCAAGTGCCCAATTTTCAAGGATCCGCCAAAACAAATGAAAGATAAGGCTACACAGATCAAACATATTTCTGAATACAAATACAGTTATTTTATCTTACTAGTTATTAACTTGCATTAAAGTAACACAAAATGCAGAAAATACAGCATCACTTCACCTTACTGTTGTCTCTGTGCTTCCAGGAGCATCAATTCCGGGTGACAAATTTAATTTTTCTGAGTCTCAGGGAAACAGATGGAATAATGTGCTGACAGTGCAAATCACTTTGTGTATTTCATGCAGATGTAAACAATCACATTTTAATTAATATACCCCATTAATTGAGGCACTAATGAAATGGTGTCTGTAGTTTCACTGCTGATAATACAGTAAACATATCTAGAAGCAGCACATAATCTGGTTAGTAATATTGCATATTGCTCTAATTGTCAGTAACTGCAGTGAAAATATATCGCAGCTAACTAGAGCAGATAACAGATTAACTCCTCATGTACTAAGACTCTAGCAGTTGTCAGGATGGAAACAGAATACTATAAGCAGAATTGGGCTGTGATATCAGAGCAATGGTTGTTATATTATAATATCTATATACAGGAGGGACTAAAGTCCATGACTCTGTGGTGTTCATGATACTTTAGATACAATGCTTGTCAAGAATACCCCAGTACTGCAGGTGACAAAATATTGTGCAGCAGTGAATGTCATAACAGTAAAATGACTGCAGAAAAAGTACATTTATATAAAACTTTGGCAGTGATTTTGGCCACCATATTTACCTTGCAGATTATTGAAACTGTAAAATTTATATTCATTCTGATAAATCAGAATATTTATTTCCATTCATAAAATAACTTAAAGGTGCCTACTCCTTAAACATACCCTTATGAAACAATCTATTACTAATCAGTTTTTGTCAACAGTGTTTATGTCTTGCATATTTCAGTATCAGAAATGCTTACTGCAATTCAGGGTTTCAATATAGTAAGAGACTATGCACGATTCATTCATATTTGGGTGCGTCACCTATTCATAGATCATGGTCATCAACCCAGTATATCAAAAAAATGACTACATATGTGAAACATCAGGCACAAAATGGCAATGGAGACACACAAAATAATAGATCTGAAGTAGGCAGACTTCATTCGTCTGCAACCTGTGGGTATCGGATCCGACCTCGGATCCGAGCCGGCAATTCAAAAGCTTAGGCTCCGAGCTCCTAGCTCCTCCCTCTTACCCATAACCCCTTGCCAAGCCCTGACTGACCTCAGATTTCGTTTGCCGCTTTTCAAGTAGCTACGGAATTCCAGAGCTCCTGGCGTTGGTGAAGATAAGAAACTATTTTTTGACAGAAAAAGTTTTAAAAATCTTTATTTTCATTCTTGATATAGTTAGTGTTGAGTGTGTTTAGGCTTTCCTCTCTCTTTTATTTAATTTTCTCGGGTTTTGCGTAGTTTGTTTGTGTGTGTTTTGTGTTAGGCCTTAGGGTTGTGATGTCTGAAGCCCATAAGGCTGTGTTCTCGAAATGTACCGAGTGTGGCCATAAGCTGTCCCCAGCGGATGGCCACACTCGAATTGGTCATCTTGGGGTTGAACACCTGTCATCTGGTTGTACCATTTGTGCAGAGTTCAACCCGGGCTTTGAGGGAGCGGAGGTCGAAGTTGGTGCTGGCGGGTCTTTTACCTCCAGATACCGCTTCGGCCTCTGCCCCTTCCACTCAGCAACCTGTTGCTGTGGGTTCTCCCCCTCCGGCTGGGACTCAACCTCCCTCTAAGTTGCCGGAGGGGAAGGAATCCTCTAGGGAAAGACAGAAGGAGAGACACAGGGAGAGGCACCACAAGCGAAGAGCCGAAACTTCCAGTTCGGCTCCTCCATCTAAGCGGGCCTCCCCTGTGCCTTCTAGCTTTCCTCCTCCTCAGCTCTACTCCCCTCGGTTCTCTCCTGGACCCAAGGAGGAGGAGGCTAGCCCTTCTAGGAGGTCTCCAAGGCGGCTCTCTAGGTCCGCTTCGGTGGCCTCCACTAGGTCAACATTTTCAATGAGTGAAGCTGATATGGACCGGATGATGAGGAAATTCATCCAGGCCCAAATGCAAATGGGAGTGCTCCTAGCCCCCCCCCAACCGGGAGGGGCTTCGACCCCTTTTTTCGCCCCCTTGGCTCCTTCTCCGACCCATACCACGGGTTTGGAGCTGTCGGCGCCGGGCAGATTTGGATCCGGGGGTGGGTCGGATCCGATGGGTCGGCGCACCTCGGATCCGTCCCATCCCTTGAGTGCTTGGTGCCGGACCCGACCTCTCGAGCCGAGGCGAGCCTCGGATCCGAGGGAGCTGGTGTGTCTTCGGCTCCGTCCAGGTCGGAGCACACGGTCTCGGATCCGGCGGTTTCGGCTCCGACTCCGATCCGTCGTCGGATCCGAGTGGGGGTCGGCTCTCGGGGCTTAGAGAAGCTGGCTCCCCTCGGCTTTCGGCGTAGTGGAAAGGGCACTGTCGAGGACATCCGGACCCCGGTCCCTGCCACGGCTCCATCCCACACTCCATTGCAGTTGGGCCAGGCCCCCACCAGCCGGTCCCAGGGACAGCCCGCCTCGATGTCCCAAGTGGTTCCCTTGGAACATCCAACGGCTGAAGAGTACTCCTCGGACAGCCCCCCCGATGAAGTACCTCGGAAGCGTAAGTGCAAGAGGAGGCACATGGACTCCCCCGAGTCCGTCACTGAAGACACAGACTTGGATGAAGGGGAAGGCTCCCCTAGGTCACCCCCTGAGGATGTCTCATTTGGAGACATCATGGAGATGTTAAGGATCAGGGGGGGGTGGTCTGCCCCCAAGGCTTCTTCGGACGAGTCTGTGTTCTTGGAGGCATTTGAGGCGGGCCCTTCTACCTCTTGGGTGTCCCCTCCTGCTGACCCCCTGGTGGATCTTATTTCCATCAGGGCGTGGAAGGATCCGGACACCATTGAGCCTATCCCTAAGCGCCCGGACCGCATTCTTTCCCCTCCGTCGGACCGCACCCACTGGAGTAAGGGTCCCCCAGTAGATGCCATGATGATGGCTGCAGCCACGAAGAGGGAATTGGCCCAGGAGAGTCCCTCCATGCATCCTCCGGGCAAGGAGTCCCGCTCGATGGATCGCATTGGGAAGCAAGTTTTTAGTTCAGCAACCTTCTCCTTGAGAGCGCTGAACTACATGGCACATGTCATTAGGATGCAGCGGGATCTGATTAAAGAATATGCTGCATCTCCCCCGGAGTCCATCTCGAGTGAGGATAAACAGGTTTACTCCACCCGAATGGCCACTCTCAGATCAGTTTCCAATACATCTATGCGGCTACTTTCTCATGCTACTGAGGGAGCCGCTAGAGCCAGCGGAGCAGGCCTAGTCATGAGGCGACAGGCCTGGCTCCGCCATTGTGATTTTGCAGAGCCCTTCAAGGCGACCTTCGCGAATGCCCCTTCGATGGTTCTGCCTTGTTTGGCAAGACTGTTCGAGACATTAGTCCAGAGCGAAAGGACGGAAGATGCTGTCTGCCGTCGGAGTCCGCTTCTCAGCTCCCCAGAGGTCCTTCTCTAAGAACCAAAAGGGACAGAAGAAGATGTGGTTCCGGATGTCGCAGCAGTCCCAACCTGCTCCGGACAACCAGTCCTTCCGTGGCAGAGGAGGACGGGGAGGTCGTCGTGCTAGAGGCAGGGGGGCTCCTGGCAACTTTGGGTCCAGAGAACCTTTCTCTGATAGACCCACGCAGCAGCCCTGAAGGGTTGCCCGGCTGTCCGTCTCTGGAGGCAGTCGGGGTGGTTTCGAGGCACCTGACTTCTTGGGAGTCCATAACAACAGACAGTTGGGTGCTTCGAGTCATATCCAGAGGATATTCAATTCCCCTATTCAAGGTTCCCAAATCTTGCAGCCTCCCAGATGTTCCACCCGACCAAAGGGAGGCGGCAGCTATCGAAATCGAACAGCTGCTAGAAAAAAGAGCTATCCAGCGCGTCCCCCGAGATCAAACCGGATTAGGGTTTTACTCCAGGTTCTTTTTGGTGCCAAAGAAGCGGGGGACTTAAGACCAATCTTAGACCTTTCCCAGCTGAACCTGTCAGTAACCAAGCAAAAGTTCCGGATGGTCACCCTACAATCTATACTTCCCCTCTTGAGGGAGAACGACTGGATGTGCTCCATAAACCTCAAGGACGCGTACTACCACATTCGGATGGACAGACGATCCAGGAGGTTTCTTCGCTTCCGGCTGGGAGCCAGTCATTATCAGTTCAGGGTCCTCCCCTTTGGTCTCACCTCAGCCCCCAGGGTGTTTACCAAGGTGCTAGCGGTGGTAGCGGCCCACCTGAGGCTCCAGGGATTACAGGTCTTTCCGTACCTGGACGACTGGCTCCTGGCGGCATCATCAAGGCATCTTCTGTGCTCAGCCAGGGATTACTTTCTTCAACTAGCACCAAGGCTGGGCATCACGATCAACTGGGAGAAATCTTTACTGAACCCCACACAAGTTATAGATTTCATAGGAGGAAGACTAAACACCAGATCAATGCGAGCCTTCCTCACCCCAGACCGTATTGCCAGCCTGAAGTGTCATGTGACAGCGATCCTGCAACCATCTCCAACTGCAGCTTCGGTCCTGAGGGCCCTAGGTTCTATGGCGGCAGCTATTCTGCTTCTCATTCATGCCCGTTTACGCATGCGGGTTCTTCAATGGACCCTTCAGGTTCAGTGGTCCCCTCTTTGTTCTTCTCTAAACGCTCCGATTGCGGTCAGCAGAGCGTGCAGGGACTCCCTGCTTTGGTGGCTTCTTTCTCCGGAGCCCCTGGCAGGGAGACCTTTTTGCACTGCATTTCCCCGAGCCACAGTGACCACGGACGCTTCTTGCCTCGGGTGGGGGGGGCATTCTGCGGGAAAGATTGTCCAAGGCACGTGGAATCCCACAGAGACGTCATTGCATATAAATGTCCTGGAAATGAGGGCGGTGCTCCTAGCGTTGCAAGCACTTCACCACGTTCTTCCTTCAGGGACTATTGCGATTCAGACAGACAACATGTTGGTAGTCTGGTATATCAACAAACAGGGAGGAACCAGGTCTTACCCCCTTTGTCGAGAGGCCATGAGAGTCTGGGAATGGGCAATTTCCACCAAACGCTTTCTGGTAGCAACGCACATTCCGGGAAAGTCCAACATCCTTGCGGACAAGCTCAGTCGCACCATCCTTTCTCCACATGAGTGGTCTCTCAATCCTCAAGTAGCGAAGAAGATTTTTGCCGTTTGGGGGCAACCCTGTTGCGATCTTTTTGCCTCTCCCTCAAACGCCAAATGCAACAATTTCTTCGCTCTGCTTCCCCCACCAGGGGAGTTCCCGAGAGATGCTCTGGTGCATGCTTGGCCTCCCGGTCTCCTTTATGCCTACCCTCCACTTCCTCTGATGCAGAGGCTTCTGCAGAAAGCCAACAGTTTGGGGAGCAGAATGATTCTCATTGCCCCATTCTGGCCTCGACAACCTTGGTTCCCCTTCGTATGGTCTCACAAAATCAATCCACCATGGATTCTGGATCCAATTTCGGATCTCATCTCTCACCCTCTGGGAATGTCAGTTCCCAATCTGCGGACCCTGAAGTTGACAGCTTGGCTGCTCCAGTTCCATCCTTAATTAGGACTCCGGGTATCTCATCACCGGTCAAGGCCATTTTAGTGGCAGCTCATAAACCTTCCACCAGGCAGGTTTATCGGAGTAAATGGAAGAGATTCTCTATATGGGCAGTACAGAGAACTTTGGATCCTTTCTCGGCACCTATGTCAGCGGTGCTGGATTTTCTAACAGACCTCTTTCATCAAGGGGCTAGTTCTTCCACGATTAAGGTACAATTGGCAGCTATCTCGCATTATCACATTGGTCATGACACAGCTCCCTTATAACGAAATTATGCAAAACATTTCTCAAAGGAGTTTTTTTGTTGAGGCCTCCAGTCAAGGAGGTTGTACCACCCTGGGACTTGTCTTTAGTTCTGCAAGCCCTTACTGCTCCTCCCTTCGAGCCTGCAGCTTCTACTGATTTAAAGTACCTTTCCTGGAAGACTGCCTTCCTGGTAGCTATCACTTCAGCCAGAAGAGTGTCTGAGCTTCAGGCTCTGTGCGTCAAACCGCCTTACCTTTCTTTCTTCCCTGATAGGGTGTGCCTCAGGACCAATCCTTCTTTTCTTCCGAAGGTCTCTTCTGAATCAATATTAACCAGTCAATCAATTTACCTGTGTTTTTCCCAAGTACTCAAACAAAGGAGAATACAAATTGCATTCCTTGGATGTTCATAGACAATTACGTTTTTATATTAACAGAACAGCTGGCCACAGGAAATCAGATCAGCTGTTCGTCTCCTTTGCTAAATTTGCTCTGGGTAAAGCAGTATCTAAAGTCACACTATCTAAGTGGATTGCTAATTGTATTCTGCAGGCATATGACACTTCAGGTAGACCTGCTCCTCAGAGGGTTACGGCTCATTCTACTAGGGCAGTTTCCACGTCAGCCGCTTTTAAGTCCCGTGTATCATTGGATGATATCTGCGCGGCAGCTACTTGGGCCTCGCCTCATACTTTTATTTCTCATTACAAGGTGGATGTTGTTTCTAGAGGAAGAGCATCCTTTGGCTCAGCGGTGCTCTGGAACATCCTTCCATGACGGCCGCCCAAGATTCAGGTAGCTAGGGACTCTGTCCCACAGGTTGCAGACGAATGAAGTCTGCCTACTTCAGATTTAGAAGTTATGTACTCACCATAACGTTCCATCTGAGTAGGTGACTTCATTCGGATAACTCATCCCTCCATCCCCTGACCTTTATAGAGCGAGTATTTATGCTGTTTTAGTGTACTGTTGTCAGTATTTTGAGGCAAACTCAATCTGAGGTCAGTCAGGGCTTGGCAAGGGGTTATGGGTAAGAGGGAGGAGCTAGGAGCTCGGAGCCTAAGCTTTTGAATTGCCGGCTCGGATCCGAGGTCGGATCCGATACCCACAGGTTGCATCCGAATGAAGTCACCTACTCAGATGGAACGTTATGGTGAGTACATAACTTCTAATTTAATTATTCAGCAAAGCATTCAAAACAAGTATTCAATGAGACCGGATAAAATATTTTCATATGAAAACTTGGATGTTCAGATATTTCACTGAGCAAATACTATAAATCTTCTTCAGAGAATGGACAAACTAGCACCCTGATTGGAGAACAAAGGTATTAATGTACAAGTAATGCCCACTGAAAAACAAGTCTGCCACTTCAAGGCAGCAAATCAAGCTGCCATGGAACTTGGACAGAAAAAAAACTAACGGATGCCAAGCAGCGCTTCTGCTGTTTAGCAAGTGTAAAATGTAAAAAAAAAAGAAAATTTAAAAAAAAAGTGTGTCTGTGTGTGTATGTTTCTGTTTGTGTGTGTGTGTGTGTGTGTGTGTGTGTGTGTGTGTGTGTGTGTGTGTTTATGTTTCTGTATGTGCGTGAATGCATGCTTACATGCATAAATGCGAGTTATGTGTGAGCGAGAGAGAGAGTGAAGAGTGAGAGCATTTAGGAGGTTTACGTACCTCTCACCTCTAAGAACAAGTTATCCAAATAAACCCCATCACAAAGTTGCTTCAATAATAGTATTTGTGTTAGCATGCATTTTCTGAAGTGCAAGTGTGTGTGTGTGTGTGTGTGTGTGTGTGTGTGTGTGTGTGTGTGTGTGTGTGTGCGTGTGTGTGTGTGTGTGTGTGTGTTGGGCGGGTCTCTGTGTGAGAGAGGGAGAGACAGTAAGATCGATGGAATGCTGGCAGCAGCAGATAAGAGGTTTACTTACTTCTCAACCTTTTAGCTGAAGAAACCTGGATAAAGCCTGAAATAAAGGGGGAACAAAGGCTCAAAAATAATAACAGAGTTTAAATGTCATACTTAAAAAAATTAAAAAGTAAGTTAAATAACAGGATTTCTGTTAACATGAATTTTCTGAAGGAGATAGTCTGAAAGTCAAATGTATGTCATTAGTTACTTCAATCCCCAATAACTGACAAGAAACCATTTTATTAGTAAGGGACCAAAATAAATAAAACAAATATCTAGATATTTTTTAAATAATATATTTTGGATGTAAAATGCTTCCTCTAACACCATTTAAATATACTACAGCAACTTTGAAACATTAGGTGGAGGAACTATTTTACATCAAAAATGTATATATAAAAAATAATATAGTAATATAAAATATAAATAAGTGAGTAAAACACAACAATTTTACAGAGACCTCATTGTCTAAGTGCAGTAATGCCCTCCAGGGTGTGTGGTAATGTGTAATTAATGCCCTTCCAAGGGTTTAGAGGCCCGATGCAGCAGCATTAATTACACATTAACACACAGTCTGAGAAGAACGTACAGCTAGCAAAGGTCTCTGAATGCTAGACTCTAAACCATTCTTTAAGCCTAATTGCTTAATGAGCTTTCCTGATGATCCATCAGTGATGCTTGCAGCTCAGGTAAAATATGGGTACAATTCAGAATTTCTGTTAATATCCTATCTGTTGTGTCTTGCACTAGTTGACATCAGTGGGGTCCCCCTGGAAGAAAACATAATTAAAGCACATTGTAGCATTGTACTTTAGCGTAAATTAAGGCATGGATCACAGCTTCATGTAGTCTCCCAAAGTTAGAATCATAATGTTATTTGTGTATTTTTTTCAGCTGATAATATCAGGTTTGGAATACTGATAATATATGGTCCCTATAAGTCAGGTCACTGCCCAAGGTAACCCTAAGATTAGGGTCTTTGACACAAGACTCAGCTGTGTATAGGAAATTATAACTGATGAGCAGAAGGTAGTAATAGATGATCCTCAGAGCACTAAAATTTCAATCTTCCTTGGGTCTAATCACAGTCAAAATTTTGAAGTTGGACTGTGTATTTTTATATACCTTTCTACAACACATAGACAAATCCAAACTAAATGAAAATTAGGACTGGGTGCCAACAGCATAACTGTGATATCTTGATGTGTTTATCCTAAAAATATCTGTTAGCATAGCATGTTAGTGAAAAAGAACTGAGGATAAGAGGGAACCCTATGGAACTTTCCGTGGACACCCAATATAACTGGGGCACAGAGGCCCATACTCAAGGTCAATTTGAAAATATTACTCGTTTACTTAAAATGTTCATTAAACAACAGCCAACATGCATTTTATGAACAATAAGCAGAAAACATTGTCTTCCATTATTCACTGACTATAATCTTCAGATATTTATTAGAAAAATTTAATATTTTATGAGAGATAAGGGAAAAATATGAGGCAAAATCAGAGACATTCTGCAAAAGTTTGGACTACTAAGAGTTATGATCCACAGATATTGCCAAAAGATCTCTGTCTGAAAGGAAGGATCCCATGTATTTTCAAAACATCATTGACAATCTGCAATGGCAGTTTGCTCTATCACAATGTCATGTTCTAGTGAATCAAATGTATAAAAGGCAGTACACATCAGTATATTAAATGACTTTGAACTTATGTTAATATGATAACACTATAATATTTTGTCAGCTCTGATATGATAGCTACTGAAGCAGTATTTTAAATGAAACAAGATATGCAGAAATTCCCAATAAAGTACACATTTATGATGTTTCTGCTATTTTGTGGGATTAATTCCAGGTTTTTGTAGATAATCTTTAAACAAACAAGATGGAAAAGTTCAATGTGTGGCTAGGAAGAGAGCTTATATAAAATAGTTGGACAGCAGTATAGCCTTTTATAATGCCTCGGTCCAAAAGCACCACAAAGATCATACTTACCTTAATAAAAAGGTATAAAATGTATGTTTTCGCTATTTTTTATTGGTTTCTACAGTCTTTTATTTCTCTTGGGCTTTGTATAAAATGCAATAATAAATATCTGCTTGACTAGTCCCAGTGTTTTTATTTATTTATTTATTTATTGGCATTTGTTAACCAGGAAAGTCCACTGGGCTGAGCCCATTTTCAGTGGAGGCCTGGGGAGAAAAGCTCCACAAAGAAAATACAAATAAAGTATCTAATACAATAGCAAATCTATATATAAAACAAAAACAGAATACAGTATAAGGCAAGAGGAGAAAAGCTCCTCAGGAATTACAAAGTAGTATCTAGTAAAATACAAGTCATACATTCAAAAATATACAATCTAATAGCAGAAAACAATACAGAGCAGGAGAAAAATTCATAAGAATTATAAATGGAGTGTCTCATACAGCTGAATTCTTACATTTCAGAAGAGTTAAGTCAACACAATTAGAACTATGTAGCAAGACAAATCCTTGATTTTGCTGGTCAGAGGTCAAATAGGTCTAGGTTATGGCAGGAGGAGGCATAGAGCAGTTACAGATCCATTTAGACTGGAAATATATCCGCAGAGCTGATTTGAATGAGGAGGTGCATTGATTTGTGCGAATGTTAATAGGAAGGGAATTCTATATTTTAGCTATGACCCATGAATAAAGATGTTGGTCAGCAGGTAGATTAGGTTTATGAATTTGGAGAAGAAGTTGATTTTCTGATCTAAGGGACCTATTAAGGTTATAATGGGAGAACAGTGACTGTAGAGCAGGACAATCCTGAGGTTTGTTCATTTGTTTATATGTGATAGTAAGGTGAAGTAAGGTAAGGTGATGGGGAAACTTGAGCCAATTTAGCATTTTTAGAGGAATGCAATGAAGGGTGGACTGGAGATTGGATGGTAGCAATTTTTTTTAACAAAATCCAAAAATCAGGGGCAAATATATATATATATATATATATATATATATATATATATATATATATATATATATACAGGTTTAGACCAACTATGCTCATATCTGTTTGGTTTGCACCATTTGTTTGATTTAAACAGATGCTTAACAGGTGTGGGAGATTAACAATCATGACAGACCAACAATCCCTGTGTAGGTGAATATTTCCTTTCCCTGGGGATTGCCCAATCTCAAAGTTAATATATATAATTATCAGGGGGTATGGGGGTGCAGGATGACTTGACCCTCCTGCAAAAACACTTGCATTTAGTTTACTACACTCTGTGTCAACATTAGGTGTTTCAGTGTAATAATGTTGATATTTTAGTTGTCGACGTAGCTGGTCACTATACATATGTAAGCTAAAACATGATTGATGGATTATCAATAGATAATGACTAACCCAGACTATTATGGGGCTGTGACATATAGGAAATAGGTCAGTTACTATTGTTTTGTGTGAGGAGCTCTACTTCTGGTTATGAAAATTTGGGAAACATTTGCATTTAGTTTAGTTGCAAATTCTTTATATATAGAAATCATCAAAAAACATATCTTAAAATAAAATAATAACCTGCTCTACTTGATTTGACATGTTATAGGGTTACTCACACGTGATATAAAAGCTTGTTTTTAGATAAACTGTTTTGTCTCCTGCAGATGAGGTCCTTACTTTGGCAGATTTAGAAATAAATATATATATATATATATATATATATATATATATATTTATTATTTTTTTTATTTATTTATTTTTTTTGTAGCCTCATATGTTCATTCTTTTGGTAGATTAACTAAATCTGTTTCTTGACTGGTGTATAGAGAACTACACAAAATAAGTAATCACTGTCCCAATCAGAAGTAGGAACTTATTAAGCATTTGCCTCACAAACAACTCAGTTGTTTCTGTCTATAAAATTGACACCTTCATCAGATCACTATATTAAACTGTCTAACATCATATGAAAGAAGGAAAGATAACAGTATACTGACGTAAGAGTGTTAAATGTGTCAGAAATTTCAAGCAATATGACTTGCTGTCATAAAGGGATAGTTCTTATCTGTCACACTGGTGATCCATCTTTGATTAGAGAGTCCGGTGCCACAAGGTTTGGGAAGGGGATGAGTAAGTCTTGCTGGCTCTTTTCTCTTAGGGGAGGGTATAGGTTTGTTCCTACCTAATAGCCCTCATGGAAGCCAGGGTTTCTAAACCAGAAAGATGAATTGCTGGATGGACCAATGGCAAATCATCTGCAATGGAGGCTGCTCAAGGAAGAACATGCACAGGTAATGTATTGATGCTGTTGCACTCTGTGTACAGAAATGAGATTTAACAGGACTCCTAAATATGTAAAATTCCTTCCTTTCCTCAGAATGCCATTTTCTCGTCTTCATCGTGGTTTCAGATCCTGAAGGGGATACCTAGATTTAAACAAGATGGTAGAGGGCAAAAAATTAAAATGAATTACAAGCAGCGTATGATAGATATTTCAACTTAAATGATGACTGAGCAAAAGATTCAAACAAGTAATACGTGAGAAAGTCTAAGGAATAATCCTAAGTGGCTGCTGGTGTTAAAGTCCAAGCCCCTTAATCAAAAACACGAAAATAATAAGAACACATATATCAGAGTACTGATTTTATATAACAAACCATACCAGTGGTGCAGCGGTAGCATTGTTGCCTCACAGCAAGAGGTTCTCCTGTTCGATTCTCGGCTGGAGTGTGGGGAGTGCCTTCTGTGTGGATTTTGCATGTCCTCCCTGCGGTTGGGTGGACGTTCGAAAGATATACGTAAATGGGCGTGCCTTTGTTGAAGGTTGAACATCGAGCTGGCACCTCGGCGTTCATGAAAATCTACTGCCAATCATTAGCGGACCAGAGTTCCACTGTGGCGACCCCTAACTGGGAAAAGCTGAAAGACAGCAACAACAACAACCAAGGAAAATAGCATGTGCTTTTATTCCTGTGTGAGGACGGCACATTATATGCACACATTTTGCTAGTTTGTTTTTAAACATTAAAAATGACTAGTTGTAGAGATATGATCATTGATCTTTCTGATAATGTAGGCCCATTTACATTTGCGTATTCATTTTAATTTTGTAGTAATTTTGTAGTAATTTTGTAGTAACAAAATTGGGGATCCACAATAATATTTCCCCTTGATAAATTTTGCGTTGCAATTAGAAGATGTAAATCTTCTACCTGCTCAGGAGAAGATTTCATTGTGCACTTTTTCTTCTTTAGCATTAGTCCAACTATTTCCCACCATCTGGTTGGATAAGATAAAACTATGATATGCGATGGCTTGCCAAATAACACAATCTTAAAAATCTTATATACTCTTCATAAAATCCTATTATTGTTTCTTCGATTAGATTATGACTTACAGGTAGAACTTACCAAACAATAATACATTTTTTTCTCACAGAATGTTCTATGGAGTCTTTTAGCTTTCTCTTTTGAGTCCTTTTTATTGTAGTTATTCATGTCATAACTCTTGCTCATTCACATACATGTTTAGTTAAATATGCTGCTTGCTATAACATTGTTAGCTACTGTCCAACGGGATCCTTAACAAGAGCATATTTCCAAGATGCAGCTAACATAACTGAATTTCATATGTAGAAATATTCACTTCTACATTTTGTTAAAAAATGTCTATAAGCAACATTATTTTTATTTAAATATTGATACTGATAATGTAATTTACATATCTAGATGTTCTCTAGTAATTCTACAAAGGTTGTTAGCATAGTTTTGTTTTTCCTGTCAAATCATTAATAGAGTGCAAATATTATTCACTTTTCCCTTCTATAACCACATTATTGTAGTTAATAAAAGTATGGAGATTTGTAATCAGGTATATCTCAGAGGTAAAGAGTAATCTTAATTATAAGAGATGACTAGCCTTAGGACTGACTGGCTTGTATGCTGTGATGGATAGATTATGTTTATCTTAGAGAATGGGCTTACTGTACATCAGTACCCTGACTGGAGAACAAGTGTTCTCCAGTAGGGTATTAATGTAGAAGTAATGCCCACTGAAAAACATGTCTGCCACTTCACGGCAGCATATTAAGCCTCTATGGAGTTCTTCTGCTGTTTAGTGAGTGTAAAATAAAATAAAAGTAAAATAAAAAAAACTGTGTGTATGTGTTTGTCTGTGAAAGTGTATGCATGTGTGAGTGTGAAAGAGAGATCGGTTGAGTTATTATTTTACGCTCGCTAAGCAGCGCTTTTGCTGTTTAGCGAGTGTAAAATAAAATAAAAGTGTGTGTATGTGTTAGTGTCTGGAAGTGTATGCCTGTATGAATGTGAGTGAGAGATCAGTTAAGCTACTATTTTACACTGGCTAAGCAGTGCTTCTGCTGTTTAGCAGGTGTAAAATAAGCGGGAGTGAGTGTGTGTGTGTGTGTGTGTGTGTGTGTGTGTGTGTGTGTGTGTGTGTGTGTGTGTGTGTGTGTATGTGTGTGTGTGTGTGTGTGTCTGTGTGTGTATGTGAGAGAGAGCGAGACAGAGAGACAGAGAGAGAGAATGTATGCTTAGATGATCGTGTGTATGTGTGTTTATGTTGCTGTCTGCATGTGTTAGTGAATGGTGCATGAAAGCAGAAGAGAGCGAGAGTGTGTGTGTGTGTGTGTGTGTGTGTGTGTGTGTGTGTGTGTGTGTGTGTGTGTGTGTGCAAGAGAGAGAGAGAGTGAAGAGCGAGAATGATCCCTGGCAGCATCATGTAAGAACTTTGCATGCATAACGCTCGGCACAAGAAATCTGGACAGAGCAACAAATAATGGGGAAACAAAGGGCTTAAAATAGGGACAGATTTTAAATATTGCTCTTATAAACTTAGAAAGTTGGTAGAATAACAGGGATTTCATTAGTATGCATTTTTTCTGAAGCAGAGGTGTGTGTGTGTGTGTGTGTGTGTGTGTGTGTGTGTGTGTGTGTGTGTGTGTGTGTGTGTGTGTGTGTGAGATGACTACCAGAAGCAGCAGCAGTAAACAGGTTTACAAACCTCTGCACCCTTCAGCTGAAGAAATCTTTCGGGGAAAAAAGGCTCTAAATTAGAAACTTAATTATTGCTCTTATAAAATTGCAAAGCTGTTAAAGTAAATGATTTAAGCTAGCATGAATTTTCTGAATGAAAAAAAGTCTGAAGCACAAAAATGTATGTCATTATTTAGTAATTTCAATCTTCAGTGACTGCCAACCAAACAGTTTAGGCACAAGGGGCCAAAAAATAAATAACCTGGTTATATTTTTAATGTTACATTTTGGCAGTAAAATGCTTCCTCCAACACCATTAGCATATACTACAGCAAGTTTGAAATATTAGGAGGAGGAACTATTTTGCATCAAAAATATACTAAAAAAATATAGTGATAAAAAAATATATATATATATATATATATATATATATATATATATATATATATGTATGTAAAACACAACAATTTCATAGAGAGTCATTATCTAAGTGCAATAATGCCCTCCAGGATGTTTGTTAATATGTAATTAATGCCCTTTCAGGGGTGTAGAGGTCCTTTGCCTGCGGTGTCAGGCCTCATAAAACCCCTGGGCGGGGCATTAATTACACATTAACACACAACCTGTCAGGCATTATTGCTTGCATATAGAGCCTCCAGGGATTGATTGTTATTTAAAAGGCAAAGTTGCTCTCTTAACTATGCAAAGAATCAGACCCTAAGCCCTATATGACAAGGGATCAGTGTCATAGCTTTCCACAATTATAGAATAGTGTCCTTATCATATTTTGGCTGGGATTCGCAGATGGCCAATGTACTGTGCAATGCAACTTAGTGTGGGTAGCAGACAGGCACAGGCTGTAAATAATTCAAAGAAACCAAAAGTACAGCTGAGCAATGGTCAAAATAATGTGATATTTAGTGCATAGAAATGAGTGCATAAAACATGTAAAAGAGAAACCCCATGCAAATGAGCCGCACAGAGTATGCTAGTGAAGGAAGGTGAAGGTATGCGTGTACCTCTCAACCTCTTAATGCAGGAAATCTGGATAAGGCCAAATATATTGGGGGAACATGCAAACAGTACTAAAAATTGCTCTTGTATAAACTTAAGACAGTTGATAGAATAACAGGTCTTGCTTTAGCATGCATTTTTCTGAAGGTTATGATGTCTGAAACTCAATGTCTGTCATTATTTAGTAACTTCATTCCTAAATGATTTGGCAGAAAACCACAAATTTATGAGGAACAAACCAAAAATAAGAAGCAAAAATCTATTCATTCTGCAAAATTCTGGACAGTTGAGAGGTATGGTTCAGCCGGGGCTGTCTGAGTTTGCTGCCCTTCCCCCTCTCACAAAAATCATGGTCGAATGGAGCGTCCTCCCTGCAGCCATTCCAATGTCCCCTTCCTTGGTTATTTCGCCCTATTTACCATAAACACTGCAATGTGCATACTGCTTTACTTCTGCGATGATATGGATTTCATTTGAAAGTTTTATTTTATATTTTACAGCATAAACCCTAATAGATATCTGCTAAACAAAGCAATGCAGTCTCACAATGAAAATAGACTTAGCATTAAAACTTCTCTGCCCTTGAAACTCACATTCATTGAAACAGCATTGAAACCCACATTCAAAGAAAATACATTTTGCCAGTGCAGATGAAGATTGATTTTGGGCTGTTTTCAAATCATAGGCCCCTTGAACATGAAACATACACATGCTCTTTGATACACCTTCCTGACTGTATTAAATTATATTCCTTGTACAATACAGTACAGTTGAACTGCCCAATTCAGAACAATTCCATCATAAAAGTCTACTCAAACTTCAGTAGTCCACCAGAATATGGCAAATTGATTCATAAAAGTATAACATGTGGCACTGCTCCATGGCATGTCCCTGTACTGAATGCCATCATTCATGGTATACAACAGGCATGATATCAGGAATAGTAGCTGTAGCAACACAGCAGCAGGAAGAGTTGGAAGTTGTCATCACAGCCGGTGTCCATAACATTGGAAATTGTAGCCAAACACACCACTGGAGGAGGTACAGACTTCTAGTGCTCCAAAACAGATGTTATTGTACCTCTTTTCCAGTGGCGGCTGGTGACTTCAAATTAAAGAGGGGCTGCAGGAGACAGCTGAATGGGTGGGGCTAATGGGAAGGGGTGTGACCAACTAGTAAGGGGTGGAGCTATGCTCAAAACCACAACAACGGGAACTTTAATTAAATACGCTGCCCTGGGTGCCAAACCGTCATTACAAGAGTCCAATCAAGACAACATGAAGTATAGAAGAAAACATATTTCAATGCATTGGCTACATGACAACTTACTTAATATCTAGATGGAAACACAAAGGTTGTGAGGCATGAAAAAATAAATTGCTTTTTAAATACATTACTGAAATGCCAGTCAAAATCAAGTATAAAATAAAACAAGCAGCACTCAGCTCAAACCACTTCTCCTTGCACTGCAGTTCTAATTATAATTTATATTCAGCTTTATAAAATTACCAGTAACATGCTGAAAGTAGCAATCTCTGTGATACCCCCACTTGTAAAAATGTTTCTTATCCAAAAAAGTCCTGCTGCCTGACAACAACTATATACTTGTTTCATTGGAAACACATTATCAAAGTAAAAAATGAACAGAGAACAAGAAACAAGCTCAAGATAAATTGCTTAAAGGATTTCTGCACGAGTTATGGACCACACATGATAGATTGGCATTCTGTTTAGTTCATGGGTAAAGTCTGCAAAGATAACTGCAAGTCTCCAACAAATGTAATGAACTTCTGAAAATACTGTAATCCTGTCCTTTATTTCAAATACTGTCATATGCATTTCAATACCTAAGGCTTATACGTTATCTAGTTATGTAAATATTCTCTGCATGGCAACAATGAAAAGGCTTTCAATGTTGGTAATTCTTTAACAGTATGCTTATTAAAGCTTACTTGCATCTTACAATCTCCGACAAGCTTACCTGATGGTCAATAAAGCATTGCTGCTTTAATACAGAGCAACAGGGCACTGCAACAGCATGCATTTTCTGAATAATAAGAAGCATAAATCAACAGTATAAAAATATGACAGAAAACCAGAACATTCTGCAAAATTCAGGACAGATGAAAAGCCATGGTCGTACTTGTGGTCTACCTTGGATGGTAGAATACTCTGCACACTTACACTGCATAACTGCTCCGTGCCTTGCTTGGACACATCCAGAGCCACTACAATGGGGATTGGGGTGCAACAAGTAGGTCACAGTTTGAAATGTCTCTGGCTGACGGTAATGGCTCTGACACTCATATCTCTCAACCTCAAAGCAAGAAATCTGGACAAAGCCATACATAGAAGTGGGACACAGGCCCAAAAATAAAGACAATTTTTAAATATTGCTCTTATAAACTTAGAAAGATAATAGAATAGTAGTAGGTCTTGCATTAGTATGAATTTTTGAAGGTATGAAATCTGAAACTCAAATGTCTGCCATTATTTTCTAACTTCAGTCTATAATGATTTGCTACTAATTTGCCAGAAAAACCACAATTTTATGAAAAACAAACCAAAAATGTTATGCAAAAATATAAAATTGCCACACAATACAGCTGGGAACCTGTCAAAGAAGGGACACCTTTTTAAAATTATTACTGTTAACTTGAGCAGCTGACAAAATAAGATCATCTACATGCATTTCTGAAATAAAAGTAATCTATAACTCTGTTCATTGCAGTTATTTATAATTGTAAACCCTCCACGTTTTCTTCCAAAATTGCCATTTTGCAGAGGGATTATTAAGGGGAGAGCAACATTTTGAGCCAAAATTGGGGACAGTTGAGAGGTTTGGATATTCCTAATTCTATAAAGTGATTTATTTGCGTGTACCTCTCAACCTCTTAATGCAGGAAATCTGGACAAGGCCAAATATATTGGGGGAACATGCAAACAGTACTAAATATTGCTCTTGTATAAACTTAAGACAGTTGATAGAATAACAGGTCTTGCTTTAGCATGCATTTTTCTGAAGGTTATGATGTCTGAAACTCAATGTCTGTCATTATTTAGTAACTTCATTCCTAAATGATTTGGCAGAAAACCACAAATTTATGAGGAACAAACCAAAAATAAGAAGCAAAAATCTATTCATTCTGCAAAATTCTGGACAGTTGAGAGGTATGGTTCAGCCGGGGCTGTCTGAGTTTGCTGCCCTTCCCCCTCTCACAAAATCATGGTCGAATGGAGCGTCCTCCCTGCAGCCATTCCAATGTCCCCTTCCTTGGTTATTTCGCCCTATTTACCATAAACACTGTAATGTGCATACTGCTTTACTTCTGCGATGATATGGATTTCATTTGAAAGTTTTATTTTATATTTTACAGCATAAACCCTAATAGATATCTGCTAAACAAAGCAATGCAGTCTCACAATGAAAATAGACTTAGCATTAAAACTTCTCTGCCCTTGAAACTCACATTCATCGAAACAGCATTGAAACCCACATTCAAAGAAAATACATTTTGCCAGTGCAGATAAAGATTGATTTTGGGCTGTTTTCAAATCATAGGCCCCTTGAACATGAAACATACACATGCTCTTTGATACACCTTCCTGACTGTATTAAATTATATTCATTGTACAATACAGTACAGTTGAACTGCCCAATTCAAAACAATTCCATCATAAAAGTCTACTCAAACTTCAGTAGTCCACCAGTATCAGTAAATATGCACAATCTCTGAAGAAGTAAAAGCCATCTAAATAATTCCACATTAAAGAAATCTGTTAACTAATGAAGAGGTTACTGCTAGCAAACAACATTATATGTCATTGTTTCATCTGCAAATAAAGTGCCTGTTTCCCTTGAGGAATAAATTGCTTATGTTGCATTAAAAAAATTACAATGCTAGTAATATCGCAATAGGGAATGGATGGCAAATTGATAACAGGTTCATAGTTACTAGGTATCTTCGCCAAAGAGGACTGCAGCATCCATCCCCTTTACAACAGAGTACAGTATCAGCAATGGATCTACTTATGTGGGAGTAGAACCCACAGCCTTCTGCATCAAAAGCAAGTACACGACCTGTTGTGCTATTTATAATATAAGCAGACTCAGCATAAGCAGCACTAGACTTTTGTTCCCCTGCAGCTCTCAGCTCCTTGTAAAATCTACTCGACACTCAGCTGCATCTCTGAACTTTGCAGCACAAGAAATCTGGACAAAGCCAAAATTTATTTGGGGGGGGGGACAAAAGCCCAAAAACCAGGGACACATTTTAAACATTGCTTGTATAATGTTGGAAAGTTGCTAAAATAAAATGCTGTGTTACCACCATACATTTCACTGCCAAGTATTGAACCCAGGTTCCTGTGCAAAACAGCCAAAGCAACATACCACTATGCCAAATCATCGATTTTTATGAAAGAAAGGAATACTGAAACTTAAATGGCTACCATTTAGTGAATTGAGTTCTCACCATAGCCGTCAACATCTTAGCACAAAACACCTGAACAAAGCCAATAATAGGGGAATACAGCCCCCAAACAAATTCAGTGAGTTCAGTTATCACCATAGCTGTCAACCTTGGCACAAAAAACCTGGACGAAGCCAATAATGGGGGAATACAGTCCAAATAATAGGGATAAATATCCACTGAGGACACCAGAGCAAACTCACACAAAGACAGGGAGGACATGCAGACTCCACACAGTAGGCACCCCAGCCAAGAATCAAACCAGACAACCCATAGCTGTCAGGCAACACTGCTACCACTGCACTACTGTCTGTTTTAAGTAACAAAAATACAGAAACCACAGATTGTATGAGAAACAGAACAAATATGAGGCAAAAATCTGCAAATGTTTTAGAAATGATGGTGGGTAGGGAATTCAGGCTCTTGTCACTTGGGCCCAAGGGTTCAAGCTTTATTCTCTACCCACCACCATGATGCAACTGGAGCATTTTACACACACACACACAAACACACACACACACACACACACACACACACACACACACACACACACACACGGTCTCAGTCTCCCGTGAGATGTGAGGCGGCTGGAGCCTCCTGCGGGCAATGCAGTCCAGTGACCTTCCGGTTTGTGTGGTTGCCACCACCCAGATCTCAGGGTTGGAAGGGTGGAGTTAACTCCCTTCCCTATCTGGAGCTCAGGAATGCCTGAGCATGCACGCTTGGAGTTCTGGTCTGCCTAACACAACTGGGGACTTTATTTTATGCACAGATGGGGGACCCATTTTACAAGTGGGAGGGCTGCAGTCCCACAGTCCTATAGCACGAGCTGCCCCTGCTCTTTTCTTCTTTATGCAACAGAATGTGAACCAGTGCTTACTGGACAGGGATACTGTAGGGGGGCTTATTGAACATTATCACCTGCAAGCAGAATCATAGATTCATCTGTTCATAGGTAGATACTAAGCTATCAGCCTGTAGACTATTCCAAGCCTAGCCAATAATCAGAGGTCAGAATTAAATGCACTGACTTGTATCTGTGAGATAAAGATCTTAATAATTATACCAACCCCTCCCCCCTCAATCAAAGGGGAAGCATGTAATGCCTATTCCTGTGAATACAAAGCTGTATGTAGCCTTAATTGTCTTAGCTACAGACCTTTCAGTGAACTTTGGGAGACATATGGATATCACAGGCACCAACCTTGCAAGTCCTAATCCAGTTCCAATGTATTATGTCACATCATAGGTACAGCATATGGAGAAGCATATCTGGTTCTCTAGGAAAGCAGAGGAGAAAGATGACCAATGATAGGTAGGCTTTTTGTAACATATCCCATTTTCCTGATGCCCTGGGAGCCATACATTGCATAAATGTTGCTATCAAGGCCCCACATGACCCAGAGGTCCTGTGATACATCAACATGAAGGGCTTCTACTATCTAAACTGATAGGTCATCTGCATCAGCCATACCAGGGCATTATATACAATGTGCCCATGCATCATGTGGGCAGTTCACATGATTTGTACATATGGCACATGTCCAACTAGTACTAGTGTTTTTTTGTGAGGGAACTTCTCACAGAGTTGCCTGCTTGATGAATGCACAAACACATTGTAGATAGACATGCTATATTCACAGGTATCATACAAGCAGGGCTACATGTAGCAGTCAGTACCAGATATGTCCTAGAGCCCTTGTGGAGGACCTTGCTCCAAAACCCCCAGACCATTCAGGAAATGGCCTATAGCACTGCTCATGCTGAAACATTAAACATAGTGGTTTACATATTCAGACAGCTAAAGGGATGCTTCTTTTTCTAGATACCTTAAGAGGGGCACAGCAATACAATCCAGACATATACAGCAATATCTTTTTTGTGCATGCCATGCCACACAACATTGCACTGTGCAGAGAAATAGAGCAGCAGCTGTACTTCATGGCAGGGCCTTCAATACCAATCATATAGCAGAGGAAGTGCCAGGTGGAGTATCAGAGGAGGAACTGGCAGTAGAAGTGCCACAGCAAAGACAGGTGCAATATATCACAGCACTGCTGAAGAGAGTCTGGTTCACAACTATGGACATGACACAGACAGTGCTGAACGCTGAATAAAATGAGGCATGCACTGCTACACCCTGTGCATTAGGCATCACCATACCCGCACATGTTACAGGGTGGGCAGGACACAGCCATAATCACTTTCACAGGCAGGGAAGACACAGTGACAAGTGACTACAACACTCTTCATTGGGGTAACATTACAAGAGTTGAACACAGTACCCGCACACTCTGGTTAGTTCTGGAGAGTCAGAGACCACATCCTCTAGTGGTGGGGTGGTGCTGTTACTGTATTTGAATTAAAGACTTTCAGCTATACTTCAGACAGTCCTGCTTTGCCATAACTCATGATTTCATAGACAAATATTAGTACAAATGCAATTAGTGCTTTACATACAACGTTAGACATATTTCTAGTCACATATAAGTAGGGCTATTTGACTACAGCAGTTGTCCTTCCCTACCAAGGAATTCTGTGCCAAAGAACTACAGGGAACATGCAACAGCAGAGGATGTATGAGACCTCCACATGCCTTCATCCATGATTGCATTCCAGAATAAGACCTGCACTGGAATCAGCAGGGAAGGAAAGAGCAATTTTTTGGGTTCTAGGGTGATGCAAGACACGTGTATTTACTTATTTGACATTTGTTTACTGGGAAAGTATGACCAGCCAAAAAGTGTCCATTTTCAGTAGGGGCCAGGGAGAAAAGCTCCACAACTGCCATCTGTCAAAAATCAGTTACAGGTATTTTAAATCACAAAGTATCATGTAACACTACAAAACATAGGACTGAAAACAAATGTTGCAATGAGAAAAAAACAGAATATATGTTTCACAGTAGAGTGCAGTGAAAAACAATAACATGAGATGGAGAAACTATGCGATGAAAAATTCATTAGACATTTTATTTGTTGCATAGATTAGTATGCAATAAATGAGACCTGAGACAATCCTAATAAGATGTTTAAAGCAGATATTAGATTGCATGATTAGAGACAGTAGGAGGAAACTGAGTGATGTCGTAGTATGAGAGAAGGTGCTCATACTAGGATTATAGAAGGAAGTAAGGCTGGAGAGAAAAGGAGATTATAAGAAGAATGCAGTGATGGGTGAGTTGAGACAAAAGAAAAAGAGGTAGAGGAAAAGTCTGCAGTGGGAAAGTGGATATGGTAAGGTAGTATGAAAAACAAAAGTCAGATGTAAGTGAGAAATAATCCAAATGTTATGATTTAGTGACAGAGTCACTATTCTGGTAAGTTTACTTACACAACCATATTCTGTTTAAAAAAATGCGACACAGTATGGAACTCTCTAGTACACTGCAAGTACATGTAATACTACATGAGGAATAAATAACCAGGTTACCGAGAGATTAATATGTGCAAACCTAGGTTATACAGTGATTAAAATGAAGGAATAAATCATGGTACATGTCTTAGTTCTACCAGCTCTGTGATGCAGAGGGATGATACAAGATCATTTACGATGAATTTTTCCACTATGAATTTCTACATTTGCAAATACTGGTGCCATCTACAAGGAGACATAATTCTCTAGGTAATCAGTAGCATTATTAAAAAAAGCAAAGACTGATCTCAGCCCCAGCTGTTACCGATTTCACCTAATCACATCCTGACTCCTTAGCTTATACAGTAAATACTACCACTTTCTGTCTTTTAGTCAATTTACAGTCTGTGCTGCCTACATAAAATTCATTATCATATCCACCAGATAACTTAACAACTTCTCTGTAGGCCAATGGTATATTTAGAATCTATCTCTGATCTAACTTTGTGAGTGCTCAGTCAAATAAATGTCCATGACCCTTCTCACATGATGATAACATGAAGATACTCTGCTTCTGCGAATCATGTATCCCACTATCCTGTAAATACTCAACCTATTTCTTTAGGCTCCACATACCTAGACCACTGTCAGTAATTATGAAATTAGGGGGGGCAGAGCCTAGATGGCCAACTGAGAACAGTGAATTTTGAGAGTTCCATAAACTAGCATAATAATATAGGAAAATGTTATTATTTTCAAGTTTAAAACATCAGAAATCTACAGATAAACTACTAAACTACATAAATATTAATTTTGGTGGAAATACACAAAAATTGTCCTGTCAAGTAACTTGGAGATATACTGAGTCACTGAATATGAACAACTCAAGGAATCCTCATCCAGATACTGCTTTGAAAAAAGAACTGCAGTTGATGACATCTACCTTACAGGAACTATCTTTGAAGATGAATGGCTTTAAAAATTACTTAGAAAACCTCAAATTAAATTCTCAAAAACAGACTGATACTCTGAAGGAACTATTACAGCAACACCATACAAAAATAACAAATATAGAGACTTCTCTAAATGACATTGAAGGGAGTCAAAAAGGAAGAATTCCAAAAAGAATTTCTGCTTAAACAGAATACATGGCTACTTAACAAAATAGATGATTTAGAAATCGGGGAAAGGCGAAACAACATAAGGATCTTTGGTCTGCCTGAAAACACTGAAGGAGAAGACATTATTTCATTCTTAACCTGGATTCCTGAATTTTTAGACTTGAAAGAGGGACTTTCATTTGGAATTGAAAGAGTGCATAGAGCACTGAGGAAACCTGCTTCTAACTCAACAAGTACGCCACCTAGATCCATAGTTATAAAATTTCTTTCATTTCTGGACAAGGAACTAATATTAAAATCTGCTTGGAGAAAATCACCCTTAAAATATAATCAAAGCCTGATAAGGTTTGACAATGATTATTCTTCCAGAATAGTAGAACAAGGAAAAAAGTCTGGCCAATAATAAAACTGTTGAAACAAAACAACATTAAAGCACAGCTGGCCTTTCCAGCCAAGATAAAAATACTTTTTGCCAATGAAATGAGAACCTTTAATGAGTTAGAAGAAGCTACTATATTCATCAAAAACAACATAGTGTCTATCCCAGAAGAAATGGAATGGATGGCCCCTACTCTTAAAAGAATAAAAGAAACAAATCCTTGGACTGATGCTAGAAAGAAGAAACAAAAACCTGATTCAAAGAAAGCTGTCCCCCAAAAAATAACTCTTACAACTACATCTCTCAAAGTATCAGCTGATATGGTACATCACTTGTCATCTGCTTTTATTTAAAAAAAGGAGGGTTTCTTAAACAACTGAGAAACAGTAATGAATTATTCAGCATGTTCAAAGAGTCCAGTAATTCTTCACAAACAAAGGTAGGTCAAGATGGCTTACTATTTACATTATATATAAGCCAAACAAAGCAACATATAATATAAACATAGAAGTTTCTATTCCCTTACGTGAACTCAATAAATACTTATCGTGTTCATTTTTCATTGTTTTTACTTATAATAATTTAAGTAATTAATTAACTAATTCAACAAGGTACCATTCATCAGAGTTCAGACTCAAATGTAACAAATTAACATCATATACAATAGCAGTAACAGTAGAGTGTTTTCAAAAAAATGCTGTCATGGAGACTAATGCCTTCTTCAATTAAAGTATGATTTAGAAATGTCATGTATATCCTGGTTAAATAATAGTAGCAAGCTCTTAGTGCAAATGTCATCATTATTCTGTCTAAATATAGTTAATATCAATTATGGCAGGTATCACAGCTACAAGTGCTGTTTGATCAATCCTGATATGGTATACGTGGATGCAGCTGTGTCTGGCAGCTAGTACAAATGTCATTATTATTCTAATAAAGAAAATAGCAGTATTTTCTTAGGTAACCACACTTTAATAAAACAATAAAATCACCTCCAGTTAGCGCTTTCGTCTCATCTCTACAGAGACTTCTTCAGACTGAGGTTAACTTCCACAAAATTCCTTTTTTAAGGCTTCCATTGTCACATGGTTTATCTCATCACATGATACATTCACTTTAAAATGTCACATTCTCTTACACCATCTAACAACCCAACGTGTACTACCCATATTGATACTTCCAAACTCATTTCTGGTCTGTCATCTCAACATCAGAAGCCTAAACAAGATCCATAGCCTACATGGACAATTAGCTGTTCACTCCCCTGATATCCTCTGCCTCACAGAAACTTGACTAAAAACAATAACCAAAGATAACAAAATAACCCCCCCACACACAGTACAACATCCTTAGACTGGACCGGATCTCCAGGAACGGTGGCGGGGTAGCTGTACCATACAAGTCTACCCTAAAAATAACAATTGATACCCAACAGCCACCCCAGTTTGGCAATGCAGAAATTCTCATCACCAAACCAATAATAAACAAAAATAAATGCAGATACATTGTCTGAATTTATATTCCACCCGGCAAGAATGATAATACTCTAGAAAATATCTTACATTGGCTAGCTTCTAACTATTACAGGAAACCATTGTCTTGGGAGACCTTGACATTGATTGGAACACCTATTCCTCTGAAACTCCCTCCACCTGTTTACTCAGATCATTGCCGCCCCCACCAGATTTAGCAAAAATAGACTCAAAGATAGTATCCTCGACTGGATGCTTATTAACAGCCATCCCCAAAAGTACAAGTCAGGTACATTACCCGATGATCTAAGTGATCACTGCCTTAGCTATATTATTAGGCTCAAAGCCAACATTCCCTACCAGCCCACTTACAAAACTATAAGAAACGTCAGGAACTTTAACATTGACAACTTCCAAAAAGAACTCAAAGCATGTAATTGGAATGTCCTGAAATGACTCCCATTACAAGAAGCAGTTGAGTACTTCAATACCAAATTTCTGGCTATCCTTAACCACCATGCTCCTACCAGTACCATCCATGTAAAAGCCACAGTTGCACCGTGGCTATATAAAGAAACAAAAAACAAAATTAAAGTAAGAAACAATGCCTGGGCCAGGTAGCATGTTACCAAAGCCCCTATGGACCAAGTAAGATACCAGCAGCTAAGGAACCAGACCAAAAAATCTGTCATTCTAGACAAAAAAAAAAAAATCACTACACCCTCCTACAACAAAAATATCAGCTAAAACCTCAAAGGTTCTGGGCTGATATTAACAATCTTCTCCACCCAGGCCGTTCCACCCCTCCTACCCCATCAGATGCCCTTGATAAATCCCCTGTTGAAATTGCAAACAGCTTCAACTCCTTCTTTACTAAAACTATCCAGTCTCTAGCTACCCATCTCACTCCAATGGACACAAACACCAGCTCTGGCACATCCAGCCCTGTTCCACCCAGCACCCAACCCACCTTTAACTTTCAAACCATACCTACCACCCTGATCAGGACTTTACTCAAAAAGCTAAAACCTACTACACTAGCTGCCAACCACGTCCCAGCTGAATATCTTCAAAAATAAGCTGATGCCATAGCACTTCCCATTTCTATTCTGATTAACAGATCCATCCCAGAAGGATCCATCCTAACAATATGGAAAATATCACGTTATACCTCTCCATAAAGGAGGAAGTTCTACAGAATCATCTAACTTTAGACCTATAGCCATTCTTTCACCACTAGCTAAAATCATGGAAAGATGCATACACAAACAAATCATGCACTTTCTCATTCAAAACAGAAAGCTCGCCAACTCTCGGCACGGCTTTAGGCCATTCCACAGTACCACCACGGCTCTTCTATCTTTCTCTAATGTTATCAATCTTCATCGTAACAACAACAAACTATCTTCAGCACTCTTCCTAGATTTCTCAAAAGCTTTCTGTATAGTCAATCATCAGCTACTGCTCAAAACACTGCAAACCATCAGTTTAGACCAACACACAATACAATGGTTTCACTCCTACCTAAACGGTAGACAGCAGGCTGTCTTATGGCAGAGCAAGCTGTCATCCCAATTTCCTCTAACCCTAGGTGTCCCACAAGGGTCCATACTAGGTCCCCTTATTTTCTCTATCTTTATCAGTGATCTGCACACCACCATCCCAGGAGCCACCTGCATCCAATATGCAGATGACTCAATGCTAATATGCTCTGCCTCCTCTCCTACACAACTTCTAACCCTCACCCAGACCACTTTCAGCACAGTAGAAACATGGTTAGCTAATTACTGCCTGCTTCTAAATCCTAACAAAACCAAGCTACTACTTTTCTCCCCTAACTGTAGAATTCTTCCTCCTTCCTTCAACATCAAATCTAGCAATGACACCATTATCTCCCCTGATGACCATACAAAGCTTCTAGGCGTAATAATAGACAACAATCTTAAATTTGATAAACATGTTAATCACACTATTAAGTCCGTTAACAAAAAACTTGGCTCCCTGTACAGAGCCAAATCTTTCCTCACCCCCCCCCAGCTAGGGTAGCTATTGCAAGATCACACCTCCTCTCTACCCTTATGTATGCCTCCCTTGTACTCACCAACCTATCCAAAACCGATCTCAACAAATTATCAGGATGTTACAATCATATAGCCACATTCGCTACAGTCATGGCTTTTAAGACCCACCATTGCCAGAACCTCAAAGCACTGGGATGGCTAGAGTATCCTACCCTTCTACAGTTCAACCAGCTTATAGTAGCATATAAAATACTCCATAAACCTGATAACACCCCTACCTTCAAAAATATTCTCACCCCTCATAGTGCCCCCGGGCCATTACACTCAGCTGATAAACTAATGATACTGACCCAAAAATCCAACAACCATGCAGGCGATGCTATATTTGCCAACTCAACTGGTAAAATCTGGAATCTACTCCCTACTACCATTACCAAGGAAACCTCACTACCCCTATTTAAAAGAGAACTCAAAAAAATACCTCATATCTCATTGGCTGTGCTCTTGTTCTAAACCTAACAACTTCACTAATACATGTCTTGCTACCCAACCTGCTGTTTAGCCAAGTATGTATGCCTCATAGCATTTGAATGTCTAAGCATTGTGAATTATGAGATCTGATTCTATTATATGTTCACATTTTCTGATACGTCTTTTTGCCAATCAGATGTAAGTCTGCACATTGTTTATATTGATATCTGCCTGTATTCTTTGTCTATATTTTTCTAAACATGTCTGCCTGAGTTTATCACTTAGTGATGTATGTACTGTCTCTTTTTTGGTATGTGGAGCTTTTCTCCCCGAGCCTCTGCTGAAACAGGACATATATCCAGTCGGGCTGTCCCGGTCAACAAATGTAAAATAAAATACATAAATAAATAAATTTCACATGACTTCAGGACTCCATTTCAATAAATCAAAATCAAATTTTTTATTTTTAAATAATAAAAAAAGAACTGCTGACTAAGGGGGATCACATCATAGGGAAACAAGAGTCTACCTTAAAATATCTAGGAATTGAGTTATTTATTTATTTTACATTTGTTAACCGGGGGTGTCTGACTGAGCCGAAAATGCCCTTTTTCAGCAGAGGCCCGGGGAGAAAAGCTCCACAAAGAAAAATTACAGACACATTTAGTTATTTAGACATGATCAGTATACACACAAATTACAGGAGACATGTTTTTACAGTGGTATGTGGCCATAAACAGTTACAGTGGAGAGAACAAACAAAAAAATATTAATTTTAAAAATAAAGGTAATTAATAGATTTGTGGTGTACAGCTGAAATTTGGAACATAGATAGAATACATACATAGTACACAGGTACAGTACATACATTGTAGATTAGCCAGTGTTTTGTAAGTAAGATAGAAAACTATTATCCAGTGCTCTAGAGTTTGTATGTATGTGTTATCCGCTTTCACTAGCCTGGGAAGCAATCATGGCACTGCCAACTTTCCTTGAGATGTTGCTTGATGAGGTCTTTAAAGGAGGCTTTGGATGATGTGTTTTGAATGCTTGTAGGGACAGAGTTCCATTTTTTAGCCACTGAACTACTATATAGTGCATCTCCAAAGCTATTGTAGCTGTTGGTGACTTCTAGTAGTAGTTTGCTTGATGATCTAAGAGGCATTTTGGCTGAGTGATGTTGTACTAGGTTTTTGAGGGCAGGACACTTATTGGAGAGGTAATAGTTAGAATGACAGAGGCAGAGCTGATTGTAGGTTAGGAGGTTGGGCAGTTCAAGCCAGTGGAGCTATCTCAAAGCAGTACAGTGATGAGTTCTATATGAGCAATTTGCAGCAAAGCGGACAATTCTGTTATAGCAGGCTTCCATTTTGCTTAGTTCAGTTTTGTTGAGATTAGTCAGAATGGGAGATGCATAGAGTAGGGTGGATAGAAGTTGGGAGCGAGCAATGGCTGATCTTGTGTTGTTGGTAAGAAATGGTTTGATATGGTAGAGTGACCCCAGTATGGCATGTACTTTTTTAATAGTTAAGTTGAGATGACTATCAAATTTTAGGTGGGAGTCTATGGTTATTCCCAATAGCTTAGCCTGTACCACTGGAGCAACTGGAGTAGCATTAGTGGAGTAGATAGTGAATTGGCTGTTAGTGTTTTTGTTAGAACTGGTTATAATCATAAGCTGAGTTTTCTTTGGATTGAGGATAAGTTGGGCTTTGGTAAGGTAGTTTTCAACGCCAGAGAATGCTAGTTGAGTTGTTTGCAGGAGGGTGAGAATGTTTTGTGCAGCATAGATTAAGGTAGTGTCATCTGCATACTGAATTATAGATGCATGCTGTGTGGAGGTATGGAGGTCATTTGTGAAGACTGTGAATAGTAGTGGTCCTAAGATAGAACCCTGTGGGACTCCTATAGTTATGGGCAGCTGAGGAGAGAGAGAATTTTCCCATTTCACAGATTGGTACCTGTCAGTTAAGTAGCTTTGGAACCAGGTAAGAGTGGAATTTGATAGATGATATTGGTTTAGTTTGTTTAGCAGGATTTGGTGTGAGACCGTGTCAAATGCTTTGGACATATCCAAAAAAAAGAGTTGACACTTGTAGGCCTTCATTTTTGAGACAGTTTACTATGTCTGTGAAGCAGAGGAGGGCTGTAGTGGTACTATGGGCAGGTCTGAAACCATGCTGAGTAGGTGACAGGATGTTGCTGTCTAGGAGATAGTTTAGCATCTGGGTATGGATGCATTTTTCTAGGATTTTGGCCAGGGGGGAGAGTAAAGCAATGGGTCTGTAGTTACTAAGTTCAGTGGTGGTCCCGCCTTTATGTATGGGTGTAACATAGGATATTTTCCAGAGTTTGGGCACATAGTTTTCAACAACTGATCTGTTTATGAGAGTGGAGACTGGGATAACAATAGCATCTGCTGTGAGTTTCAAGAAATAGCTGGGGAGTAGGTCGGCTGCTGTTGATGAGGTTTTTAGTTTGGAGAGCATGCCTTTGATTGAAGTGGTGGAAACTGTTTTGAGGGTAAAGCTTGCATTAGTGTTATTTGTGTTGGGGGGGATAGTGAGGAAGGAAATGTCCTGTGATACTAAGGATAGAATTGAGTTTACAAAGTGGGAGTTGAATTGTGTTTCGATGGGAACTTTAGTGTCAGGGGTGGTTGGTTTGGGGGTAGCCTTTTGGGTGGATTTTAGTAGCTGGTTTACATTTTTCCAAAATATTTGCAGGTTGTGTTGGTATTTAGTTTGTAATGTTGTGTAGTAGGATTTTTTGTCCAGCCTAATGCATTTTTTTTGCACGGTTGCGCAGTTCTTGGTACTTAGTTAGGCTTTGCGCTTCTTTGTTTTTTTGATAGTAAAGCCAGGCAGTGTCTCTGGACTTGAGGATTTGTTTGGTTTCTTTACTGAGCCAGGGGTTTGTAGAGGTTCTAACCTTGATTTTGCACAATGGAGCAACAGTGTCTAGGTGTTGTAGAAATGTTTAGTTGAAATATGCTACAGCCTGGTCAAGTGGGAGGGTTTTTAGGGGGAGTCCAGTCACAGTTACAGAGTAAAGTGTTGAGGACCTCAGGAGAGAATTTTTTTGCGTTTCTAGTGGATATATAGTTAGTGGTTTTGCATATGCTTGTTCTACTATGTATAAAGTATATTATGTTGTGGTCACTTAAGGTATCTGGGAGACTGCCTGTGTAAGGGTACAATGTGGGGTTGTTAGTTAGGACCCAGTCAAGGACGGATTCCCTTTTAGATTTTTTATCACATCTAGTTGGAATTTGGACTAGCTGCTGGTAGCCATGGAGATTTTTTAGATTACTTGGTGGTTCTGATATACAGGTGAACCAATCTAGGTTGAAGTCCCCCAGAATAAGGGTTTCTTGTGAGTATGTGGAAGAACACCAGGATAAGAAGTCTTCAAGACTAGCAGGTGTATTACCAAGTGGAATATAGATCACATTTGTGGTGATGACCTTTTTAGGATGAAGTTGAAGTTGTGAGATAAGTATGTCCCAATTATTGGGGGAGGGGTAGGAGTTTGGTAACTGACGGACAGTTAAGTTTGACTTGTACAGTAAGGCAGTTCCACCCTCTTTACGAAGTGGTCTGTCTTGTCTAATGATATTGTAGCCGGTAGGAATATGGTAGTTATGCAAGGATAATAATGAATCAGTCTCAAAAAACTACAATAATATCATCAATACAATTAAAATCTCTGTGGAAAAATGGAACAAAATAATATTAACATTTGAAGATAGACTACAGTTAATAAAAATGGTTTTACTGCCCAAGATCCTATATATAGCCTTGACAATACAACTGTTACCAGAAAGGAATATACTTAAAGAAATAAATTCATGCCTAATAAAATTTTTATGGTTTCCCAAAAGAAACAGCATAGCTTTAAAACATCATATCAGACCATATAAACAGGGAGAATTAAACTTTCCTGATATAGAAACATATATAAAAGCATGAATATCTAAAACAATCTCAGATTGGATAAATCCAAATCACTTAGCAAATTGGAAATAATTACTAACTGTAATATCAATAAATGAATTTGATTTACAAAAAATTTCAAATAACAGATAAAAACAATTTGCCATGGCACATATTATGTATTAGTATGCAACATAACATAACTAAACCCACTAAAACTCGTATGATTATTTCATTGACTCATTTAGGAAAATTATTAGTGTAAATATAGATTTAAAAATCTGGTTTGATCTTTAACACCATTTATAGTCACAAATAACTTTCCACACAAAGTATATAGAGAAATTATTAATTCTTGTGAACAGAAAGGATTTGTTTGTTGGCTCCAATGTATCAAATAACTAAAAGTTTTAGATATGCAAGTAATAAAAACAACATACCAAATTCCACAACAGGACTGGCTAACTTTACAGAGTATTCTGTCATATTCGCAAGATTTAAGTAGAATAATTAACAATTCTTCATTTAAAGAGATACCTAAATTTATGAAATACATACATGAAATGATATATAATGACTTTGATATCGGAAACAGTATTTCAAAATTTTACAAAATATTCATAAACTATAAAACAACACCCAAAACCTCATATTGGAAATATATTAACAAAAGGACACTCAATACAGTTAACTGAAGATATTAAAACAAATATCTTATTATTGATAAACTATACATCCTTTACACAATACTGGAAAGGTTTTAATTGGAAATGTTTGCACAGAGCATTCTTAACCCAAGATAGAACCAGTAAAATTAGTTCTTCCATAAAAGGAATATGTTGGAGATGTGAGCAAGTACACAATCCAGATTGGAACCACATTTTCTTTCTCTGTGTTAAAATTAAGCCATTTTGGAATGGTATTAATAACTTTCTACAAGCTTTATTTAATGAATCATTTTATTTAACTAAAGTTTTTTTATTAGTAAATATGAATGAAGGTCCTCATTTGAATAGGTCAAATATGTATCTAGTATGGACTATACTTACAGTTTCAAGGAAGTGTATAACAAGAAGATGGAATACAAACACAATATAAACTTTGGAAGACTTCTACACCATACTGAAGACCACAGCATTATTGGAAATTAAAATTAAAGAACTAAGAATTTATCCAAAGCCATTTATCAACAACCCTTGGGGAAAAGTCTTATCGTTGATTGACACTATACAATAATTGATCAGACACTCTGATAATGGATTGGACATACTTATAAAGAAACTGTATACATTAAGATGTGTTATAGTGTCAGGCTAATGTAAATAGTGTACATAGTTATTTAAGATGCTATGAATAAATACTATGAAATTCATTCAAATGTATTTGAAAAATAAAAATTTTTGAGGGAGTAATTATGGCATTAAATTACACTAGCCACAGAACTGAATCCTGGGCATGATACTGGTCAGTCTTACTTCCACCATCTGAACTCCACTTATCACCACCCTTGATATTACATTGTTCAGCTGCTTCCAAATCTGTTTAGCACCATATGGAAACCTTCTCAGCTGTCCAGCTTACTCATAGTTCTGTGTATAGAAGAATTAGAAGTCTTATAAATAACTAGGTGGTGCAGCCATCCAGGAAAGAGATGGTGGTTTAATTCCCATAATTTCTTTATTCTGGGATGAATAATTTAAATCAGTTTTCTGAAGTCGCACCTCCATGTCAAATATTCAGTGTAACAGTTATTCAAATCTTTTGCTACATTGCTATTTCATGTTTCAACTGCATATAAGGCGACAATAAGTGAAATGCCTCATGGATCCACTGTCAGGACACCTGGAAAAGATCTAAGGGCCAGCCTACAGGTGCAGACATAGAAGCACTTGTCTGTACTAGAAGACAATCTGGATAACACAGACAAAATAATTAATAAGCTGCTAAGGGATCCTCAGAACTGAAATCACTGGCAGAGAAAACAAGAAAGTATATTCAAGTTTAGTCAGCTAAGACTGAATGTTTAGAAATGGCTGTCTTCTTAAGAGCTTCCCAGCTGCCGAAAACTCAAGCCTGTGTCTATGACCAATAACAACAATCAGAATTACACTACAGAAGGATCGGTGACTAAAAGAATTATCTGAGAAAGAATAATTGGAAATTAGTAAGCTTGAAAGGAAGAAAAGAGTGCAGTAATCATGTTAAGTTACCCTAAGAATAGGTGGAACACACCAAATCCACTGGATACACCACACAGAGATGACCGCTGTTGTAGATAGCTTCTTTATTAAAAAACAGGAACACACAAGCGCTTTCACGTAGCTGTACTACGCTTCTTCAGGTGTAATAAGACATAAATTTAAACAACCTTTTATACAAAGATTCTTGGCGCTCAAAACAATCTAATTGAAATCCTAATTGAATAATTATGACAACCATATTGGGCTGGTTTAAAGGAACAACATTAACAAACTTGTACAAAGCAGATAAAAAATCATTAAAACCATTTAAAAATTTTTTTAAAAATAAACATAAGTAAATGCAGTTGACATGAAGCGGCATGAGCCTTAATTAACCTGTGCTACAACAGAAAAACAGCAGCCTCAAGTGCAAAGCTGACAGTACACGCCTACTGGTAAGCCAGAAACACTGTAAAACAAAACAATGAAAGCCCGTGATGATCACGGGCTTTCATTGTTTTGTTTTACAGTGTTTCTGGCTTACCAGTAGGCGTGTACTGTCAGCTTTGCACTTGAGGCTGCTGTTTTTCTGTTGTAGCACAGTTTATTTAAGGCGCTTCATGCGCGTTTCATGTCAACTGCATTTACTTATGTTTATTTTTAAAAAATTTTTTAAATGGTTTTAATGATTTTTTATCTGCTTTGTACAAGTTTGTTAATGTTGTTCCTTTAAACCAGCCCAATATGGTTGTCATAATTATTCAATTAGGATTTCAATTAGATTGTTTTGAGCGCCAAGAATCTTTGTATAAAAGGTTGTTTAAATTTATGTCTTATTACACCTGAAGAAGCGTAGTACAGCTACGTGAAAGCGCTTGTGTGTTCCTGTTTTTTAATAAAGAAGCTATCTACAACAGCGGTCATCTCTGTGTGGTGTATCCAGTGGATTTGGTGTGTTCCAGTTATTCGTTTTTTCCACTTGGAGCCTCTGTTCTCTTGCTACAGTTTTTTGGATTTTTTTACCCTAAGAATAACTTCAAAACATGCTCAGTTATCACAGGCCATTGTAACAGAGTAAACATGCCAATCTTTCAAACTGCCTTCCTCACCAAAACGTAATTTTATGTTGCTGAAATACATGGGACAAATTCAGGTTATTAGAGTCCACTAAGGAAAGGAAATAACTCCTTATGTTAAACTATAAAATTAGATTATTCCAAGACCTCTCCAGTAAATTGGTAAGCAGGCATAAAGCTTTTGCCAAAGTCAGAAGCTTGTGTTTTAGTAAATGCTGTTCCTACAGCATTTAGATATCCTGCTGCATTGAGGATAAAATGGCACTCAGAAAAGAGGCTCTTTAACTCTCCAGAAGATGTAGTAGTAGTAGTCGCACAAGGTGCACTGAATACAGCAGAGGCCTCAAATCTTTCTTTGCATAGTGCCACTATATTACTGCTTTCACAAGCACTATGTGTTGCAGCAGAACCGGTCAGAAGTACCCATAAGTCCAAGGTATTTCATTACTATTACCTCAGCTAATTACATTGCAACGTCAGACAGCCTACATGGCTCAGACATCTGACAATATTTCCTCACAAAGACCAAAGCATCTGCCTAAAAAGGAGATTACTAGACAATTATTTGCCCTTACCACTTTGACTATAGCAATTATTTGCTTACCACCTCAATTATGTATGCAGTTTTACTCCTAGTGTACTTAGAGATGAGGATGCTCAATAATTTGCCTACAGAAAAGAACGATCCAGCTCCATATCTTATAGGACAAGTGAATCCAATGGACAAACCTCTTCACCACATCTTTACTGAAGCCATTCATAAAAGGGAAACTAAGAAAGGAGTCAGAATGACAAAATGGACCTCATCCAAAAAGCTGAAATGGTCATTTTGCCACTGTATTCACTTTACTATTCCAGGGGTAATTGTAATGCACCTGATGTCTATATATATTTTATTCATGTAGCAAAGCAGTCTGCCTGTACTCGTATCTCCTTATTTTGTGTATTACTTGTGGTTGCAAGACAATGCCAGTATTTTTTTTTAACCTACAATTTCTGTATTCCACTCTGTCCTCTCAATCAAGCCCTATTCATCTCCTACATTGATCCTATGAACAGATGACACTATCAAATGAGTTTACTAGGCAATTAGAGAACAGAGGTAGATTGCCAGACTTTTTTTTTCTGTATCACATACATAGATCTGCCTGCACACATGCACACACTGCATATATACCTACAGACAATTTAGATTCACCAGTCCCAACTATCTCATGGCTTTGAGATTTGGGAGGAAAATAGAGTACCTGGCAAAAACATGCAAACACAGGGAGGATATGCAGACTCTACTTATGGCATGTTAGACATAAATACAGAACAAAATCTCTGATGGAGCTAAAAAGTATACTTGTTTAATAAATATTACATGCTTAACATTTATTAAACAAGCATCCTTTTTAACTCAAATAATGATTTTGTTTGCTTATCATCACTGCTGAGGCACTCATTTGGGATTTTTTGGGGAGTTTGTGACTTAGATATAATTATTCTTTATTTTAGTGTCAAACCCATGTCTCGCTTCCACAGAATTAATTTTGTCTTCCTGCATTTGGCTGGTGTTTAGCAAAGAGTGCACAGATGCAATGTATTTCTTAGTGAATAAGAATTTTGTTTCACACTGTAGTGCTTGATAACTCAAGAGATTGCAATAACAAGTTATATATTCCTTTTGAAGGCTACTGCTGTTAATGTCAGAAATTTAAATTCTAAACAAAGGGAAGTGTAATCCAGTTTTCTCTTCTCCCTTTTCAAGTTAGTATCATTCTTTTTCAAGATTTAAAAATAGCCAAGAAACATGTCAGGTGCCTGAACTACTTTTTTAATAAATCAGTGGCATGTAGCTTAGCCAACACATCTAAAGGTGTGGTAGCAATATTTATAAACTAAAAGCTAGCTGGGATTCCAACAACAAGGGCAGATGGGCTCTAGTTATTATAAAACTTGCCAGGGGTTATGTTATATTTGGCATAGTTTATGGCTGTAACAGCTGGGCTGTAGAAAGTTTAACACTTGCCAGGTTTTATGTTATATTTTGTACAGTTTATGGCAAAAGCTATTGTTAATGAAAGCCTTCTAATACTTGATATTATGTGACTCCCCAGAGAATTTTAAATGGTGGAGAGCAAGGATACACCTTTTCTCCACCTGACAGCTTGGCACACACTTGGACTGACCATTGGGTACTGCCCTGTTCCCTTATCCAAACAGTGGAAGTCATGAAGGTCCGTCTCTGTGCCATTTCAGGTATTGATGTTGTCCATCGTACTATCTTGCCCCACAAAGGTTCAATAATGGAGACTGGATCCTGATATACAGCAAGGCCCAAAGTCAATTAGTTATGTAAAATAGAAACATGACAATTACATTGTGGAAAACACTCACTAGTAAGCCAATATATCAAATCTACTTGAATTGCAGCCAAAGCAAAACTATTGGCCAAGGTAAATGACACTATAAAAGATATAGAAACATAGGCAAACATGTTATAGAATATGTAGAGAGTCAGTAATTAAAAAAAAATAAACACACATCAAAGAGCACAAAGCACTCAAACTAGAACTTGATATGGACCTGCTGGAGTATAAGTAGGACCTGCTGGAGAGACAGGTATGTATCCCAGAGACTGCCCCTTCCCTGGAACAGGCTCCCCATCCATGTGAAGCAGAGTTCCTCCCTAACCCAATTCAAGTATAACTTGGACAGTTGGATGGAGAATAGGCAGTTCATTCCTGGTTTGGCACATATGTCTCTAATGGGCACAGGCAGCCTGTAAATGGTTCACCTCCCAGGCCCCTGCTTGTAAATGTTGCATCTCCGAAGCCCCTGCTTATACTTTTCAAAAGTTTGTCAGAGATTTGAGATGCATGACTAGGCTTAAAAATGCCCTTGTGGTTGTTAGCCTAGTAAACACCTATGAATCTATGAACATGAGAGATGGAGCCAGCATACATCTGAAGAGGTCATCCCTGCAGACCTGAGCATTAAATGTCCAACCTGGAAAACTGCTGGCATTCAGATTTAGAAAGCACAAAATAGGGCTGACATACAGAAGTCTGGCTAGCAAGTAAGTATAGGCAGTGATAATATGTACATGATCAGGTAAAACAGTGACTCACTCAGTACAGCTAAACAATTTTTTGATACATTTATTGATATGAAGTTAAAAGTTTAGTTTTTACTCAACAAATCCTAGGAGCCTGTGTCCACTGACTCAGTCTGGATGCCACAATCTGATGTGATCCAGAAATCTTTACTAAGAGTCATATCAAGTATGCTGTTTGAAAAAACATGACTTTTGTCATGCTGACATTTTGAAGGAAGACAAACCATTATAGATACTACAAATCGATAACCGCAGGTGATAACTGTCTGTGGACAAGTAACATACTTCAAGGTGAAGTTGTTGGAATACTTGAAAAAATGAGCAAGCTGCTACTCTAAATGAACACACATTGTTGAATAGTAATACTGATCCTTGGGGACTCACACAGTAAACGTCCTTGTGTTCAATAAAGATTCAAGCAAGTGGACAAATTGGGTTTGACCTGAGACACAGCTATTGCATTAACTGAAAACTCTGATTTTAATGCCTAGATGTAGCAAACTACTGATTAAAACAGATTGAGAGGCATTGGTGAAGGTGATGAAGGTTTTTGACATAACAATGAAGAGAGTGTTATGATTAAGTCACTATTACTTTTATTTCTAGTATACTCATGAAGATTATTAGGGTAGTGTCTGTAATATGACCATATCAAAAGCTGCACTGAATTGAATATAGAATGTTTGATCATTATGGAAAGCAGTTAATTGTATGTGAACACATCCTTCTCAGACTTTAACATGGGTGATGGGATTGTAATAGAATAATAATTAATTTAGATGATGTACCACTTCTGTGCAAGGGAGCAATGATAGAGGATTTCCAGTGTTTTGGTATATAGTGTTCAGAGATGGACGTAATAATTAATCTCAACAGAAGTTATGTTTTACCTTCTGCCACAAGGTAAAGGTAGTCTGCAGGAAGCTTAACTATGGCTGTAGAAGTAATTCTGGGCTTGGAGAGGAGTTTTCAAACCAGGATGGGTGGAGATGGGAAAAACTGAAAATATGGAGCGTTCTCTTGTCTATCTGCTGAAGGAGACAGAATAGATAAGCCAACCCTTAAGTAATGGTCACTGAACTTGTTTGCAAAGTCATTTAAGGAGAAGTCTGGTAGGGGGTTGTAATCCATTTACAATAATGGGGGGTTGTAATCCATTTACAATAACAAGTTTTCTTTAACTTGGTTCATTCCCAAATGACAAATATGTGAACCAACAGTGCCAGCTTTTGTGACGTTCTTAGGGCTGGTAAATGTTATCAAGTATAGAACATTACTTTCCCTGTTGCTTTGTCTTTTCTAGAATCAATGATGGTATGTTGTATGAATCCCAAAGGATCTGGAGGAGGATGTGAGTAAGGTTCAGTAGAGCCAGTCTGTATTAAAATCACCAAGGGCAATGATTTTAAGATATTGTGTTATCTAGAGCAAGATGTCCTAAAGCAGTAAATTTAGACACAGCTGGTAGGATATAATTACATGCTATAGTGAAGGATTTATATTTGTTTACTTTTTATTGAGACTACTAGACATTCAGCAGATAAGGTGGTAGGAATTCTGATGTGGGTCAAGGAGTGAGGGATTTCAAAATGTGGCAGCAGAATTTCATTACCAGAGATATAGACTGAGCTTAAGTTATATTGTTGTAAGAGCTGCAATGTTGTGGGTATATTGTAGCAACCAAGCATGAAACAATTAAACTTTGCTACATATACTTGGAGTGTTTAGATGGATAGTTTTCAGTCCAGAGGTTACTGTCAGTAAGATGCCATTGGGTCAAATAAAGTAAAATTTTCAAATGAGGAGCCCAGTTTGGATTGGACAACACACATGGGTAATGATCTGATTAACTGTTTTTGCAATATTGTTAGCTTAGAATTGTATTGAAAGTGCATTAGGCATCTAGATACCTGCATGCATTTCACGGGGTGAAAGGTAGAAGCTAAAGCTTGAGAAATACTTTTTTTCTCTGAAGTATTTGTGGAAAGGGACAAGGTTTAGTTTCTTAATGGGTTGTGGTATGAAAGTGCTGCTGACAATGGGTACCTAGGTCAGTAAAGGGGGTGAGAATAATAGGGCTAGCAGGAAGTGGGAATGATTAGAAAAAATGAGAGCAAGATGTTGATATATTTTTTATTGTGAAGCTAAGGGAGTGGTTAGAAAGTGAAGTCTTACAAAAGTTATCAAAACTAGGAAGAGACTTCTAATAAGGTGAACAGCTTACTATCTGTGGGCTGGGAAGGTATATAAGATAAAGCAGCTTGGAGTGAGGATGGCTGATGTGCATTGGTGGGCTGAACCACCAGGTCCATTTGGAGGCATGACCCATTTTATTGCAAAGTTTATGTTTGCATTACATATTTTACAAGGCAGTTAATCTTGTGAGACTGACTTAGTTAGGTAAACTGTCTCCCATAAACCTCAATGTAATATGGAAAGAGGGCTATATCAGAGAGTGTGTGTGTGTGGGGGCGGTCCACACCTGTGATGTTAGGCTTACAAGTAGCACTTCTCCTCAGTAGTTCACATCACTGAGAATCTTGAGTATCTGAAGTTACATTTTTGTACTTTGATTGACTTCATAGTAACATGTGTAATGTGTTGACTTCCTCTTTTACCTCAGTGGGTCTCAATATGTGCTGCAGTACCCTCTGGCCTGTGGAAAAAATGTAACTACTTAAATATTGATAAACATACTAGGTGTCAGATAACGTACAGAGTACTATTTTTTTTTAGTATTTTCTCTTCCCTAAGCACCTGACAAAATTGGATTTGTGATAGCTGCATGTAATTACGTATAATGCAGGATTTTACATCTATACTGCTAGGGAAGAACAAAGGTTAGAAAAATAGATAGAAGGGCTAAGAGGGCTGATTCGTCTTCAGAATACAGCATAACCATTTATCAATACCAGAGGGTATTATACTGGAGAAGGGAGCATAGATACCTACAGATGTAGAAGAAATTGTAGGGTTCTTGTCTTCATACACTAGAAATTAATGTGTTTATGGATATTCTTTATAAAGGGATCATGTGAAAAAGTATTAGCCTGTGAGCTAGGCACAAAAATTAGTCGTAATTCCTGTGATTGAATTTTGGGCAGCAGGCAATAACTGGATGTCCTACGATGCACAGTTGAGAAGCAACAGTGTACTAAGTGATTTTTGGCTGAACACTGGATGAAATATAAATGGTAATATATGTTATAGCCTTTATTGTGCAAACAGGAAGCAATACAGTAGAGGCACATCACAACGCTGCCAAATAGTTATAGCTTATATTCGTACACCACAAATGAACTACGTTATTGACTCGGTAAATATTCAAAGTATGCTGGGGTAAAATAAGAAAATATGTTACACAACCACTGGCTAGTTAAAATAATTGCTCAGGAGATTCAAATAACACATAAGCTATCCCTAAAAATAAAGCTAAGTTTTAATTCAACCACTAAGTTTGTCCTTTAGTTTCAAAATAACTGGAAAGTACCACAGCCAAATAGTGAGGACAGGTCTTGTGTTATTAAATTAGAAAGTAGAACTTGATGCAGATGGGAACATATGTAGACAGTAACCTGACATTTGACAAACATGTGTCCAAGGTAGTAAGGAAATCCTTCTATGTTGTTCAATTTATAAGTAAGGACATGGCATCTAGGTCCAAAGAAGTCACTGTACCACTATATTTGGTCCTCATCAGACCCATCATTGAGTATAATGCCCCCTTTATTATATACCTGACCAGATACATACAGCAACTGGAACTTCCGCAAAAGTTTCTTACAAAAAGAATACAGGGCATAAACACAATATCCTATGAGGATCGCCTCAAGGCCCTGTCTCTATAGTCATTCTCCTACAGACTACTGAGAGGAGATCTATGCCTGGCATACAAGGCATCTCAGGACCCCACTCTGTTGAACGGTTTACACATCCACAAAACAAATAGCACCAGAACTACTACATCTAAAAACCTAAATTTTGATTAGAAAATAAATAGAAAATGCTGAGGCAACAGATATATTGTCTCAGAGAATTCCTGTTCTATGGAATAGACTCTCCATCCATGTGAAACAAAGTCCTTCCCTAACACTATTTAAGTATAACTTGGCCCATTGGATAGGAAACTGAAAATTCACCCCTTGTCTGGCATCTATCTCTCTTGGAAAGAGGCACTCTGTGAATCATATCATCCCCAACAATTGCCCCCTATATAAACATCTAAAACATGTAACTTGTAGGACACATTTTGGTTGCACGACTAGGCTTTTAAAGGCCGTGGTAGTCATTAAGCTAGTATATACATATTAATCTTTTAACTTATTTGGTTTAGTATTATAGAAAATTCCACACTAGAAGGTGTGGTTACATCCATTATTTTATAGACTTTTAGTATATGAATTTTGTTAGACAGCACAGCATTGGGATTATTCAGCATATCACACTACACAGGTAGCAGCAAGCTAAGTTTACATCACCAGCTGCTTGGGTTAGTAATAAACGGGAATATCAGTTAACTGAAAGTAACTACAAAGAAACATGTTAGTTATATAGGCAAACCATTATGTTAGAGTACATGTAAGCATTGTCATACCTTACAATTATCTAAAAAGGAGCAGTGGGCACACAGTTTGTAAGAATAAGTGCCAATTAGTAGAGCTCAGAGAGGAGGTTTCCTAGGATCATAGTGTCATGATACATCATGGAAAGAGGATTAAGAATTAGTTTAAGGAATGGGAGGTAGGGAAGGGTGCACAGCCAGTGAAGTGATGAAAACAGCTAATAAAAGAATAGTGCAGGTCAGTGTATGGAAGAAGAGGATGCCACTAAGCATAGCTTAAGTAGATCATGTAAAAAGAGTGAAGACAATGGATTGGTAAGATGGTAGACAAAGTAAAAATCAAACCGGGCAAAGATTGCTTAGGGTGGAGTTAGAAGGAAGAAGCAAATATGATAGAAACATAGACTTAAACTACAGCAGCAAGATAAGGATGTTTACATTAGCAGATTTAGAGTACACTGCAACCAGTATACTAGTTCATAATGTTATCAAAGAACTAAAAAATGGTTTTCTTGGAAATGCTTGTAAACTGTGGCACTAACAAAATAATAGATGCTATAATTAAAGGCTAGTACAAACAGTGTAGCAGTATTG
>NC_056731.1:1496585493-1496612993 GCF_019279795.1 Protopterus annectens | reverse complement strand
TGAATACAGAATTTGTTCAGCATCATAGGATCATAGGTGATTACTAGGCTAATGTACCCAGGGCTTTTACAAGCCTAGCCAAATTGAAACCCTGTTCCCAAGAGTATTTTGAGTAGACACTATGCTCAGCACCTATTTCCCCTTTCCAGGAGGCATACAGATGAAACCCTGGGGTGAATTTATGTTTGCCCAGCTAATTGTCCAAATTATGCTTAAATAGAGTCAATGAGGGAAGCCTGTTCCAGAGATAAAGTAACCTCTGAGAGACAAATCTGTCTCTCTAGCAAGTTCTGCTGATGTCACATATCAGGTTTAGGTCCTTAGAGTGTGTGACACGCTTACCATTAGACTTATGAATGTGCAGCATTTCCAGTAATTCAGGGTTGGAGATTGCTTCTATATGCAAGGCACAGGTCACCCCTGAACAGTCTGTATGACACCGAGTAAAGTGACAGCAATTTCACTCTGTCCACATATGACATGCACTGAAGACCCTGAATTAACTTTGTGAGAAACCTCTGTGGACTCTCAAGTTGCTGCAGGTGCCTGGAAAGGTACATACCAAAGAGAGCACTGTATTCTATTATTGGTCTGATGAGGAAGGAGTACAGTGGGATTAATACTTCATTCTTTCTAGAGGCAATACCCTTACGTATGAGGTGGGTAATATAGAATGCTTCTTACCACTGTAGAGACATGGTGATCGAAGTTAAAGTTACTACCAACCTGTGTGCCCAGGTTTCTCACCACAGATTGCATGCTTAGGGTGTTGTTAATGTGGTAATCTGTAGGAACATTGCCTTTTCCAAAAAGGATGATAATGCATTTTTTTGCATTGAGTTTAAGCCCATGACTTTAGCAGCAGTTGTTAGTCAGTGTAAGTCATTCTTGCAGGATGTTGACATCATTAGGGGACTATATCTTTATTGTTAAGGTCCATGGTGATACTCTCCATGGCCTCACAGATAAAACTAGTTAGACTGATGGGTCTGTAGTTACCGGGGTTGGTGGAAGCACCCCCTTTAAGTAGGGGGATGATGGTGGCTGTTTTCCATTCACTTGGGATGGACTCATTGCTTAAACTACGATTGAAAAGGGTACCTAGTGTTGTTGCTAATTCCTACTTTAATCCATTTAGAATGCAGCGTTGGATGTTATCCTGAGGATTAGGGAGGAACAATGGCATTTATAGCTTGGTTTAAAGAAAACTCTGACACTACCTTGGGCATAAAGGAAGGGTTAGTTCTCAGTGTAACTCTGTTCTTATGGAATACAGTAAAAGGTTCTTTGCATATCAGGACTTCTAGTTCTGATACCCACCTAGCTGAGATGGAGTGATCTTCAGGTGAGCAGCTATAGAAGACCAGCAGCAGCTGGCTCAAAAGGTGACAGTGTAAGATTTTTCCAAAACATAGTTTAGATCCCAAGAGGGTGCAGGCTTTTTGCTAGATGTTCTCAGGTGTATTACACCTTTCAGAAACTGTTTCAAATAGTGGTAAGTACAAATAGGCAGAGAGCAAGGTATGAAACAGCAGATGCTTGAATAAGAAAGGCCCTGGTTAAATAATTCTGAAAGGTATTCCAGCATTATTAAGTGGCAAATTCCTTTTCCATGGCACCAAATAAAAAATCTTTTGAAATTTGATAGGTATAATTTTTTGGTAGTTGGTTTTCTTACTCTTTCTCATGACAAAGCATTTTAATTGATTTATTTGTGTTGCATTGAACATTAACTGAACTGGAAGTTTTGACTCTTTTTTCAGTTAGTTCCCCACCCACCCTCCTTGGTTTTGTTTTGGTGTTAATCTTGGTGGCTTTGAAACTGCCCACCCCTCTTATAAATTTGTGTTGGGATACTCCTTCTGGGCCCATCTCATTTGCTCACTTAACTGAGTGCAGTGAGATCATATTTTGATTTTAGGAACTCCGCCTGTGTACAAAGAGAGCATCTGGGAAAAAAAAATTAAGCTTGTTTCCTGCCTTTCCTGTAAGTGGTCTAGACTGTTTTTAGGCTTCTGAGCCCCCTTCTGTGTTGGAGGGAGGTCTTCTAGCTTAATTTTGTTTCTTAGAACTAGCAAGTTTTCTAGTTTCAGCACTCAAATCTGTTTCTTTGAACTCAGCACTTGTTCAGAACTCGTTGTAAGCACTAAATAAGCTGCAAATTATTACAGCACTCAACTTTCCTCACTTGTCTAGAGGAAAACAGTTTTTAGTACTTAATAAATAAGCACCTTTTCAGGCATGTATAAGGGTCAGCTCCCAGTGATTTCTCTGTCTACCTGATGAATCTGGGCATCTTGGGGCAATGCAGCAATTGCCTCATGTACACAGACAACCCTTTCCTCCTACCACCCAACACTACAACCTGTGAGAGATGCACTTATATAGCCAAACTGGAAGCAAAGCTCTCTTCATCCAAGACTGGACCAGACAGTCAAGAGGAGAAGGTAAACACTTGCACCACACCACACTCATCACATAGTCCTTCAAAACCTACACCACCAAAACACAAACATAGAAACACAAAACACACACCTACATTCATGGAGGCTCTCAATAAAAACCTGCCCAAGCATCAGGGACCTCCAAAGCAGAAACGGAAGCAAACTCCACTCCCCAACACAACCCAAATGACACATAGCCCACAAACTCAGTGTGCCACTCAACCACAGCCCATAAGGCATAACAACGTACCCAACACTCTAGTCATAGGTGACGCTATAGTCAGGCACACTGATGTTCCACTCACCAGGCTAAACAAGGAGAAAGTTACTGTCAGCTGCCTGTCAGGTGCCAAGATCCACCACATAATGCATGCACTCAGGTCACTCTACAACAAGTACAAATATGACACTGTCATTGTCCATGTTGGTGTGAATGACCTGAGACGTACCTCCCTGGACTACATGAAAAGAGACATGGAGGAGCTCTCTGATCTTGTAGCCCAGGCAGGTATGACCCTAGCCCTGTGTAGCATCCTGCCATCACCCAGAATGATGCCACAGTACAAGGACAAAATGATTGACTTCAAAAATTGGCTAAGCTTCTGGTGTCATTCTAAGGGGATCCAGTATTTGTCTGTCTGGGACAACATGATCGACAGACCACGATGCTTTGCCAGAGATGGCCTGCACCTGTCACCCTTGGGATTCTGAATACTGGCAAAGGCTCTTGCCACCCTTATATTGCCTTTGTTAGGCAAGGTTCAAATGACAAATTCACCACCATAACAGATACAAGCAAGCAAAATCTGAGGGTAATGCTACTCAATGCTAGAAGTCTAAACCTCAAAATGCACTCACTCGAGGCACTCTAAAATGGAGAACATCGACATCTGTGCAGTGACAGAGACCTGGTTCAAAGCTCCAGAGAGTACCCCTGCATTACCAGGCAATAATTCATACCACACCTTTTGGCCACCTAACCTGGAACGAAGCACTAAAGGTGGAGGCATGTCCATATTCATTAAGGATATCCCACACCACCAGGCTAGTTGCACAGCATAATGCATCCGAGATTATCCAAGTGCAACTAACTCTGGGCAAGACTGCAATCGAAATTGTAGCTTGCTACAGACCCCCCCCCCACCATGCCCCAGGATTCCCACTCCTCATTTCTTGATACACTGGAAAGTATTAGGGTACAACCCAACACCCTAATAATGGGTGATTTCAACTACCCCACCATTAACTGGGAAAACTATTCATGTACCAACTCTTTTGCTCAATGTTTTCTGGAATTCATAAATTCCAATGCCTTGGATCAACTTATTCACACCCCCACTAGGGGCAGCAATATCCTAGACCTGGTCATTACCAACATGGGCAACCGGTGTTCTACACCAGAGGTCATTTCCTCATTGGTCAGATCCGACCACAAGCTAATCACCGTAGACATCCAAATCCCGCCCCCACCCCCAATTATGGAAACCACCGTAAAAAACTTCTCCAAAGCCAATTTCACACTTCTTAAGACAGAAGTGGCAAACTTCATGACACCCATGCAGATGGACAATAGAGGTACGACTGCTGAATCCTACACAAATGCACTTTATAAGCACTTACGCGAGTGCATGGATCATGCTATCCCTAATGGAACCAAGATGCTATCCTCCAAAAAAAGGAAGCCAATCTGGTGGTCCTCTGCCATAAACAAACTCTACAACAGAAGAAAGAAACTGTTGCAAAAAAGAGTAAAATCCCATGACTGGAGGAACTCCCTGGTCAACCTCAGCAAGTAGCTGAGATCCCTCATAAAATCCTCCAAAGCTAGTTACGAAAACAAAATTGCCACTGACTCTAAAGACAGCCACAAAGAATTCTATAGCTATGTCAAGAATCTCAATGGCAACACTCATATCTGCTCTGAGTTACAGCACAATGGCACTAAATTTACAGAACCAACTGATATTGCCAACATCCTGGCAGATAGGTTCAGTGCTAACTTTACCGCCCTCTCACCCCCTAGAGGGCCCATCTCTATACTGGAAGAATGCAAAGTTCCTGTAATCATGGCTGCACAGGTAAAAAACACACTCTCCAAAGCCAAGAACACAGCATCCATGGGACCTGACAATATCCCAAGCTGCATTCTACACAAACTACAGAATGATCTGGCACCCTACCTAAGTACCATGTTCAATCATAGCCTCACCTCAGGCTTTGTGCACACTGAATGGTGCACCACGACAGTTATCCCACTCCACAAAGGGGGAGCCACGATGGACCCTGGGAACTACCGCCCCATTAGCCTGATGAGCCTGGTCTGCAAGGCCATGGAACATATCATCATGAAACTCATAAACAAAGACATGGGTAATCTCCAAACTCTGGACCCTACCAGTTTAGGTTTGTAAAAGGCAGATCATGTCTCCTAAACCTGACTGACTTCTTTGAAACAGTCACCAAAGCCATAGATGAGGGTAAGGTGGTTCACACAGCTTATCTAGATCTCGCCAAGGCTTTCGACACCAACTCCCACTCTGGAATTATAGATGAGCTCACTAAACTACATATAAATCCCTATGTCACAAGATGGGTTGCCAACTGGCTCATGGACAGAACCCACACTGTGAAAGTAGCATACTCCAAATCCGACCTCAGACCAGGGACAAGTAGAGTACCACAGGGTTCAGTCCTAGGTCCTCTCCTGTTTGGTATCTACTTTTATGAAGTACAGGCTAACACAGAAGGTCTTTGGCTAACAAAGTTTGCAGATTACTGCAAACTAGGAGCCATAATCAAAACTCCTAACGATGTGGACATACTACAATAGGGCCTCACTGAGACAGATGCCTGGTGTCAAAGCCATAGCCTGAAGCTCAATGCCAAAAAGTATATTGTCATCCCCTTTGGTAAAAACTCTGTACCCATGAACTACCACATAAGTGGTAGTCTATTTAATGCTGAAAGTGTGATAAGAAACCTTGGGACACAGGTGGACAGTAATCTCTGGTTTGATAATCACATCACCACAGTGGTCAGGAAACTCTTCTACGTGGCTCACCTCATCACAAAAGGTTTCTCATCCAGAAAAAAGAGGTCATTGTTCCCCTCTACTCATCACTCATTAGACCAATTATACAGTATAACACCCCTTTTGGTATGTACCTCACAAGACATCTACAACAACGGGAAAGGCCACAGAAATACCTCACAAAGAGGATTACTGGCCTCAAACAGATGCCCTACGCAGACCGTCTCAAAAAACTCCAGCTTTACTCCATCGCATATTGCCTACTCAGAGGTGATCGCTGCCTAACATACAAAGCTATGTCAAACCCAGAGCTGTTGGACATGCTCCACTTAAAGAAATCGCAATCCCTCTGAGCTAAACGCTCTAGGGACCTAAACCTTGTCACCACAATAAACAGAACATGCTGGAGGGATAAATTCCTGTCCCAGAGACTTCCCATACTCTGCAACAGACTAAATATCTATGTCAAACAGAGATCCTCATTAGCACTCTTCAAGAAAAATCTTGATGATTGGATGGGAAATAGGAAATTCACCCCAGGGATCACTTCTGTGGCTCTGCTCGACAGGGGCAAAGGAAAATAATTTTCTTGGGTGGCAAAAGACAGGGTACCTTTTTGGCTAGGCGTATATAGGCCCTAGGGCTAATAGCCTAGTACCTACCTATGAACCTAAGTAGAGTAATCTACATTGTTTGGTGTTAGAATCCAATCCTCCAAGCTATTGGTTTGAGTATGCTCAGGTGTGGATGAATAAAAGACCCCTTTTGTTGGATGAATAGATCTATTAACAGGGGAAGCATATAGTATCTCTCCTCATTGGGGGTCAACAGAAGGGAGAACCAGTGTTGCCTTGGCCAGAAGGAGGCTATGAGTATCATGCTTGACCTGTCTGACCTCACTTTCAATAGTACCCTGCAGAATAAATGTAACTGCTGAAGGTTATATATATGGGGATAGCAGTTCACCAACTGATTTATAAATACTTAGCAAAATAGGCACAGGTAATACAGTTTCCACTACAATCCATTCAAGATGGAGTTCTTGAATGAATGTTTAATACATCCACAGTGCACAGTTGTTGATACCAAGAACCCCTGAAGAGGAACTGTGCAAAAGCTTTGTCTGTACTGCATTTAAGAAAAACTTGAAATGGAAGCATCCATCATTTGGAATAGACAACAAACCAAGATGACATTCTGCCTGAGTTGGTGGTAGCACAGGTGGCTGTAAAAGATCATATGTCACGTCTTGAAAAGAGAATGGGATTTTTTTGTCAACATTATTCAATGCATTAGCGAACATTATATACACAATAACGATGTTATACAAATAGAAAATGATGAACAGAAAGCAAACATAAAAGAAAACAGCATATAAGACATGTTAAACAATATAAACCTCATCATCCTTTTTGCTGTAACCAAATTTGTATGTTTCACAAGCATACTACAATCTCATAGTTTATTATATAAACACATCGCCACACATGCTCTTTCACATCATCTGTAGTGCACTAATTATGATTTATTTATCATGTCTTACAGACTTTTGTTTCTAATATAACTAATAACTATAAATAATTGGTGCCAAAATAATGGACTGAAACTAAATGCCAAAAAATGCATTACTGTATCCTTTGGAAAGTCATCTACCCCAGGTAACTACCACATTTACTGTATAACCGTAAGAGTTGACCCAGTTGTTCAGGATTTGGGAAGGTATGTGGACAGTAACTTAACTTTTGAACAACATGTGTTTATTGTAAGAATGTCCTTCAACATTGCATAGCTTATAAACAAAGGTATTGTGTCTAGATCTCAAGATGTCATTGCCCCCTTTACGTATCCCTCATTAGGCCAATCATTGAATATAATGCCCTCTTTGGCATTTATCTATCAAGATATATGGAGCAACTGGAATGCCCACAGAGATACCTTACTAAAAGAATAAAAGTCCTAAACAATATGTCCTACAAGGATATACTCAGTCTAAGGATCTAATCTCTTCTGCAACATCAATAGAATGGTTTGAATGGACAAATATATCTCACAGGTGATATGCTGCTGTGGAATAGACTCCCCATCCATATAAAACAAAGTTCGTCCCTGTCCATATTCAAGCACAACATAGATCTATGGATGAGAAACAGAAAATTCATCCCAAGACTGCCCCCTGTACTACTTATAGACAGTGGCATCTCATAAATGCTTTAACACATGCATGGGTCCCCTCAAATTATCTATGGCATGATCCCAGTTATTCTCATTAGGGGTTATATATAATTATTGACCATGGGATGGGTAAGGCCAGTCTCTAACCAAATGGGATAGGTTATTTGAGCACAAAAAGGGAACTTGGCTACACTTCCAATGGTCTACAAGGGCAGCTAGCCTAGTACTTACTTATGAACCTATGAACCTACACCATATTCCCCCTACATTATATGTTTTAACTGTACCTTTGAAAACTAGCATGCTTTTTTCAGTTCCACACAGAGAGCATAATGTTTCAGAGGGATGTTTATACTTCATTTGCCCATTTACTTCCCAACTTTAAATCCCATAGGAAGTATTGCAGCTCAACAGCAGCTTTAAATCTAGCTTGTCACCTTCTGATTATTTTTAGTTTGGTTTCAAACATGCCTTTCCATGTTTTATCATAAAAATAATTTTCTATTGTTTTATCATACAATTCACTCCTTCCTCACCATTTCCACAACCTGTAATTTCCACAATTTAATTTTATTTATATATTCTGTCATGATGTTATTCATCCCATTCCTTTTCATTTTACTTTGCAGCACTATGTCTATTACCTCTTCATATCTGTACTATAATAAGGCAGCTAGTAAATCCTCATCTGCCTCATCTGTCTTTCCTACCCTCTCTAAAATCCACTACAGCTTTAGAGAGACTAAGTCTCCATTCCCCCTGCTATAATACAGTATGCATCTTTCAATGAGTTTATGTGGTTAGGTTAGGAGCCCCAAATACCTTCAAACTATATCTCTAACAGAACTCTTTTCCGATGGAAAAGGAAAATATAGCCCCCAAATATCCAAGTCATCCTAACCACTTTTCAGCCAAGCACAATTATTTATTTATTTGCTTTTCTTTACCAGGGTAGTCTGACTAAGCAGAAGGCCCTAGGGAGAAAAGTGACACAATTATAATTTAAAAAAAATAACATATCAACATAACAATCTCTCACTTCATCCAGATATGCAATACATTGATCCTACGTCACACTCTGGGTTCCAAACCTAATTCCTAAAGCCTTCATATCCTTTTTATCAAAAGCCACTTCACCAACTTAAGTTACATGATCATATGTCTTACTTTTCATTTTATTCAAATGAAGGCCAACTTCTTTCATCTTAGACCTTAAAACTATTAATAACAGAGAGAATTCAGGTCATATTTCCCATCGTAATTACAAAATAGTCAGCATATAAAATGAATAAAGGTATAACATCCTTCAATATAACCCATCTTACAGGAGCCATGGCAAAAGAACATTCTTCCAGAGCAACATTTATAATTAATCTAAAAATATTCCATTTTATATGATCATAGGATCATAGGAAGTTACTAGGCTATTGGCCCTGAGGCCCTTACAAGCCTAGCCAAGCATTTAGCCCATGTTCCAACAAGTCAGCACCTGATGCCCCTGTCCAGCAGGGACACTGGTGGAATCCCAGGGGTATATTTTCTACTCCCTATCCAGTTATCCAGGTTGTGCTTAAAATGGGATAATGAGGTACTCTGCTTGACATGAAGAGGGAGTCTATTCCACAAAAGGGGAAGTCTCTGGGACACAAATCTGTCTCGACAACAAGTCCTATTGATATCACAGACCAGGTTGAGGTCGCACATGTGAGTTACTCAAGTAGAGCTTGACTTGCAGATATACAGCAGTCCCATCAGGGTGGAGTCTGAGATTGCTTTGTATGCCAGACAGAGGTAAGCTCTGAGGAGTCTGTAGGAGACTGAGTAGAGGGACATGACCTTTAGTCTATCTGCGTAGGTTAGATGTTTGAGGCCCTGGATTCTCCTGATGAGGAACCTCTGTGGTCTCTCCAGCTGCTGCATGTACTTTCTGAGGTACATGCCTAAATAGGCACTGTACTCAATAATGGGTCTTATAAGGGAAGAATACAGAGATGTTATGACCACCTTACTCCTAGATGAGCTATCCTTACTAATGAGGTTGGCCATGTAGAATGGTTTCCTTACAATGGAGGCAATATGGTGGTCAAAAGTCAGTTTGCTGTTGACCTGGGTGCCCAAGTCCCTCACGACTGATTGCGTGCTTAGGACCTTATTATTAATGTGATCATTTCTCGAGACATCACTCGCCCTAAAGGGGATGATGCATATTTGGCATTCAGTTTGAGGCTATGTTTCTGGCACCAGTCATTTGTTTGGGTGAGACCTTCTTGGAGGATGTCCACATCACTATGGGAATTGATGACAGCATCCAGCTTGCAGTCATCCACAGACTTGGTCAGCCATAGTCCACTGGTTTTGGCCTGCTCCTTAGAAAAGTATATCCAAACAACAGAGGCCCCAAGACCAATCCCTGGGGTACACCGTTCATTACGGGTCTACTGCTTGAGGTGGCTTCCCCTGTTTTGACTATGTGGGTTCTATCAGTGAGCCAGTTTGCTACCCATCTGGTAACATATGGATTGATGCCTAGTTGAGAGAGTTTATCTATTATACCTGAGTGGGGAATAATATCGAAGGCTTCGGCCAGGTCAAGGTAGGCAGTGCGCACTATCTTCCCCTTGTCCATGGCTTTGGTGACTGCCTCAAAGAAGCCGATCAAATTTAACAGGCATGACCTCCCTTTGATAAAACTAAATTATGTGGGATTGAGTGTTTGGAGTTTGCCAATGTCTTTGTTAATGAGGTCCATGATAATCCCCTCCATGGCTTTGCAGATCAGGCTAGTTAGGCTGATTGGTCTAGAATTTCCTGGAATGGTGGATGCTCCACCTTTGTGCAAAGGGATGACAGTAGCTGCCCTCCACTTGGCTGGGATGAAGCTGGTACTCAGGCTTTGGTTGAATAGGGTGCCTAATGGTGCTACAAGTTCCTGCCTGAGTTCATGTAGAATGCAGCCTGGGATGTTATTAGGTCCCATGGAGGCTATATTTTTTGCCTTTGAGAGGGCAGTGATGACTTGCTCCCTAGAGATAAGGGGAGGGGGGCAGATGCTGGGGATGTCCTGATTTACTGATGGGGGCAGAGGGGTGAAGTTTTTACTGAACCTGTCTGCCAGCAGATTGGCTATATCTACAGCATTTGTGTATGTGGTGTCCTTGACCACCAGTTCTGAGCAGATCTGGGTGCTTTCTTTGAGAATGCAGACATATGTGAAGAAAGCCTTATGATTGTCTTTAGCAGATGTGGCCAGTTTGGACTCGAAATTTGCTTTGGCGAATTTTACTAGTGCTCTTATTTGCTTGTTCAAGCTAAGGAGAGATTACTTCCAATTAGGCATCTGCTACTTCTTGGTCATGGACAGAATTTTTTTTCCTTTTATTATAGAGTTTATTTATTGCAGATGTCCACCAGACAGGTTTACTGTTCCTTAAGGAGGAGGATTTCATCCTGTCAGGTATTCCTGATTCCATGCAGCTATAAAAATGCTTGTACAGTACTTTGGTGTAGGTTTGGACATATGTTCCAGTTCCTGTGGAGGGGGAAGAGGGCTGTAAAGTTGTTTACACCTTCCCTCGGGAAGTTGCAATCAGCTTTAGAGAAGTTTTTAGTTTGACCTTAGCTGGGGGGGGGGGGTTGGGGGAGATGATTACTTTAAAAGTGACCATTTTGTGGTCAGATCTTACCAGGGATGATGACAATGTAGGGATGCTGCAGTGGTTACTCATGTTGGTTAATACCAAGTCCAAGATATTTTTGCCTCTTGTGGGGGTGTTGACCATCTGGTCCAAGGCATTTGCATTGACAAAATCAAGGAATCTCTGGGCATTTGTGTTTTGGCATGAGTATTTCTGTCAGTCTATCGTTGGATAGTTAAAGTCACCCAGGATCAGGTTAAAGGGTTGAATTTTGATAGATTCAAAGAGGTCCATATAGGTGGAGTGGGCATCTTGAGTCAAAGTTTGGGCCCTATAGCTAGCTATGATTTGAATAGGGGTCTTGTCAATTGTTAACTGCACCTGGAGCATCTTCTGTGCATCATAGTGTTTGGCAGCCTGGAGGTGTGTATGTCTTTTATATATATTGCAACTCCACCTCCTTTTGTTTTGCTGCCCATGGTATGGGCTCTGAATGTATGATAGGATGAGTAACCTGGTATGGCTGGGGTGCTCTCCCCTGCTTTAAACCAGATTTCTGTGACTACACAAATGTCAGCATCTTCCAGGGTTAGGAATGCTTGCAGTGAGTGCAGTTTCATGTTTAGACTCCTAGCATTTAGCAGCATGACCTTTAATTTATGTTTTGATGAAATTTTCATGTTGGTAGTTTTGACCTCATGGCATTGCCTAAAAAAGGCACTATGGGGGAGGCAAGAACCTTTGCCAGGAGCCTGAAGCCCAAGGGAAACAGATGCAGGCCATCTCTGGCAAAGCATCGTGGTTTGTCAGTCATGTCATCCCAGTCTGTCAGGTACTGGATCCCCTTAGAATGACACCAGAAACTAAACCAATTGTTAAAGTCAATCATTTTCTGTTTGTATTGGGGCATCATTCTGCTTAAGGCTAGGAACTAACTGAATGGGAAACATATTCAACAAGCTTGATGTCTCTCTTCATATAGCCCATGGAGGTACTTCTCAAGTCATTCACACCAACATGGACTGTGATAGAGTCATAACAGTACCTGTTGAGAGACTTGAGTGCATGGATGATATGGCAGATTCTGGCACCAGACAGACAACTTACCATGACTTTTTCCTTATCCAGCCTGGTGAGGGGCACATCTGTGTCTCACAATGGAGTCTCCTATGAGTAATATGTTGGGTTTATGTTTTGGCCTTAGTGGCTGTGAGACACAGGTGTGTGAACTATGTGTGGTGTGGTGTGGTGGGCAGTGGAGTTTGCATGTGTTTTTCCCTTGGAGGTCTATTTTGTTTGGGTATGTTTTTGTTGAGGACCTCCACATATGTGAGAGTGTGTTGTGTAGGTGTGGGTGGTGTTTGAGGTGTGGCATTTGTGTTAACAATCTTCTCAGTGCCAGATATACTGGCTTGTCAGGAAGAGGGGAATGACTCTAGGTTCTTGATGTAATTGCATCTCTCACAAATTGTGTTCCTAGGTGGTAGTAGTAGAGGGTTGCCCATGTACATGAGGCAGTTGCTACACTGTCTCAGGATGCCCAGATCAACCAGACTAGCAGGAGAAAACGTAGGAAATTACCCATCCATATTTGTCAGAACCTGAGGGAGAGAGGCTAGAGAGAGCTAAGAGGGTAAAGGGTGTAAAGACTAAGAGTAGTACTACTAGGTGATCACATAAGTGCTACTAAGGTAAAATTTGTAGCTGAAATACTTCAAAAAGGGCTAAAAACTGTGAAGTTGCAGCTCTGAATGTAGCAAACCTGTATCTATGCTACTCAATTTAAGGTTAAGAACACAGTAAAACTCACAAAGAAGCAGAAATTAACCCCTTACAGACAAAAGAACAGAACTCACAATATGAAAAAATACAGTTAAATAGGAACAAAATGCAGTAAAATGCAGTTAAACAGTAATTAATTGCAGTAAATAGCAATGAAATATAGTTAATCAGTAAATAGCTTTAAAACAATGCAAATGTGATAAATTAGCTCACATCACAACAGGAAAAAACAGCTCAAATAAAGTAGCAATTCAGTAGAATACTGTCAATTTAATCAGGCTACCGACAAGCGGTAATAAATGCAGCAAACTAAATGCAGTTGAACTTCTAAGCACAAGCAGCAAAATGAAGTAGGAAGAAGCAGAATTTTTTAAGCAAAAAGTGAGGAGACAGAAGATAATTCAAGGTCGAGAAGCTAAAGGGGTGGGCCATCACAATGTATCTCACTCTACACAGTAGAATGAGTTGATGTAATAGGGCTGGGGGGAGTGTCCAATATCAAATTTATACCAGAGGCAGGCAACTCAAAGCCACCAAGCTTTAATACCATAACAGCAGCTAGGTTGGAGGGTGGGATGCACAAGATCAGAACAGAGGTAATGAGTGAATTCAGTAAGTCTAAAAAACAGTTGCACAGTTTAAACAGATATGCAGAAGGTGTTTTAGTTAATAAGAAGTGCAGAAACAGTTGAGAATAAGCACTTATCTTTTCCTGTCTCACAGCAGCATAATGGTAGAAGGCCTAACTCACTGCAGCTTTGAGCAAACATGTGCAAACTGGTTTAAACACTGGCTATCTAATGCAGAGAAGCAGGAACCAGCCAAATTGTCCAATCAAAAAAAATAAAGAAACACAGCCTTGCAGTAATAACTCTAGCCAGATCAGACCAGACTGAATCCCCCTCCCATGAAGAAACAGCTAGGCCTCTCTAGACAAAAGATTTCACTACAAGCTCCAAAGGTCACAAGCAGTAATAGATATTTATTTCTATGCTAGAGTTTTTCAAGTACAGTAACAAGTAAAAAGAACAGAACAGAGAAACAAAAAGGAGACAAAGATCAGAACAGAGGTAAGAATTAAATTCACTAAGTCTAAAAAAACAGTTGCATAGTTCAAACAGATATGCAGAAATGTTTTAGTTAATCTGTAGTGCAGAAAACAGTTGAAAATAAGCACTTATCTTTTCCGGTCTCACAGCAGAGCAATGGCAAAAGGCCTAACTGACTGCAGCTTTCAGCAAACAAGAAGAAACTGGTTTAAACACTGGCTATTTAAGGCAGAGAAACAAGAACCAGCCAAATTATCCAATCAAAAAAAAACAGCCTTGCAATAATAACTCTAGCCAGATCAGACCAGACTTAATCTCCCTCCAACGAAGAAACAGCCAGGCCTCTCTAGACAAAAAATTTCACTACAAGCTCCAAAGGTCACAAGCAGTAACAGATATTTAGCTCTATGCTAGTGGTTTTCAAGTACAGTAACAAGAACAGAACAGAGAAACAAAAAGGAGACAATAATCAGAACAGAGGTAAGGATTGAATTCACTAAGTCTAAGAAACAGTATCACAGTTTAAACAGATATGCAGCAAATATTTTAGTTAATCAGAAGTGGATCCTTACTTAACACCTTTATTTGCTTGTAACTCATTACCCATCCAGTAACCAACCCATATTCTATATAACTTTATATATTTTTGATCACCATCCTAATTCTAGAACTTATGTCACAGCTTTCTAAAAGTGTTCCTTATACCTTTATGACTCACTGAATCAAAGGCTTTTTACAGATCACAGACCACCATCTTACCTTCTGCAACACTATAATAATAATCTATGCAATCAACTACTTTCCTAATTGAAATCGGCATGCCTTTCACTTTCTTTCCTCTAACATCAAACATCTCTTTGTAGAATAACCTCACACTACCCATCTTCTCTTATAACATTTTGCACATCCTATAATCAGTATTGCTAGGCATGGTCTCCAGTTTCCAAAATTTACCTCTCTCCTCTCTTTCTTTTTTTGTATATGAACTTCATCACTCCTTCATATATTTGACCTTCTGTTATGCCCTCCATTAACTATTAAGTCAACTCTCAAGACAGGGCACATCTTTTTCTTTATAAAATTGAAATCCTTTCCTGTTGGGACCAGGTGCACTATTTTCCCTGACTATTTCCAGAATTTTATTCAAGTCCACAAGTCTGATTACTTTATAAAGTAGTATTACACATAAATGATTATGTTCATACATTCCATCTTCTCTTTCTTTTCACCACTTTCTTTACAAATATTAAGCGTATAATCCCTTAAAACTTGCAAAACCTTTGCCTGCTTTTCCTTCAATTCTCCAGACATACGTTTCATTTTACCCATTCTGTGATAGTAAGGAAATGAATATCTTACTTCCTCTTTTCTGTCTTGTGCAACATTTCTCTGTCGAAACAACATATCCTGTGTTTTACTATAATTGTTCTTATTCAGTTAAATTTTGCAATATACTGTATCCTGTTTGACTTTAATTAATTTATTTATTTGTTGACGGGGGTCAAACAATGATCCATAAGGACCATTTTCCGGCTCAACTCAGGATTTACAACCAGATAAAAAAGGAATATAAGATCATTTTAAAAAGTTGGTTACACAGTAATTTACACTAAAAAAAACAGTAATAAATTTAAAGGTACAAAGTCAGTTATAGGGTTACTCAATTGAAGGTTGGCTATAGGTTATTAAACTTCTTACGATAGGAGTTCATAGACCAGTAAATGAGTATTATACTACACTCAGAGCTCTAGCAAAGAAATATTATTTTTGTACTACAAAATAAATCTTCTACAAAACTGAAAACTACTAAAAGCATACTAAGTTATACTGCAATGTTATATCAAGAAGACAATGGAAGCAGAGGAAGAATTTCTGAATGTAACAGGTAAGAAGAAAAAAAGGAGATGTGGTGAGGTCTGGAGGTGAAGGATGCTGAGAGCTGTAACAGAAACGTTTTCTGAATGAATTGTTTTGCCCAAGATGTAGAGAAAGAAAGAAACAGAAAGGGTGGTCACTGCAGAGGAGCAAGGCTTGTTCAAATGTTGTTCTGCAGTATAATATTCACAGTTTTTTCTGCCCCTATAACTCTTTCTCTTCTTGCTAACATAACTTTTTATATTTCATTTTAAACATCACCATCATACAGGTCAATATTTGTAAAAAATCTCTCACAGGGATATGTTCTGTCCAGAACAAATTTACTTTCTGACATTTTTTAGATTACTCAGCAAAACCATTTAACAAATGTATGCTGTTAACTATTCTTTCCTGTATCTTTACCTATTTTTAGACATACTAAAGCATGATCAATAAAACTACATCCATTTTTTCACCTTGGACTTCAGTCAAATAACCTGATTACAGACAGTAGTGTATTTCAGTATGAAGCTTTCCTCTCCTATAAGTAAAAGATCATTCCTTGCATAACTGCAGTTTGACAAGGTGCATCATTTCATGGAAAACTTGTAATTCTTCAGCTATTTTCCTTTTTGTTTTCTCAAATTACAATTCGGATCTTCCACTATATCTAGATTCATGCAAACTACCACATATTGCTTTATTGTTTCAAACAGATCTTCCATATCCTTCATACCTGTATTAGTAATAAACCACAAAAAAGTCTAAGAGTTTAACCTCTTATATGTAAGTCACGCACTACTAACCTACCAGGTATACCCATAGCAACATCTAAGGCTTGAAAGTATTTATTCAAAGCCATGCTACTGCACTACAGATCTCTTTCCCAGCTCAAAATAATTTGCTGCTTCAACAACCATTGTAGGTGTTCACTCGATAGATTATATAGTTGTGATACCTCCTAGACATGCAACATTAAAATGTAAAAACTCTTTACACAATAAGTTGACTTAGCTCATTAATAGTACTGTTAACATTAAACACTCCTTAAAGAACATTATCACCTCCCTGTTCTTACAATTGTTTTAACTTTTTCATTCAGTTACTCTTCCAGCTTTATTTTCTGTGGCTGTGACTGCATTTTCTCCTTCTTCACATTCATCATTACTAAGTCTGTCACGCACATCTATGGCTGAAGATCATATGGTATGCCACCTTCCCTTTGCACAACTTCATGTGGTAATAATAAATAGGGTATGCCATCTTCCCTTTGCACAACTTCATGTGGTAATAATAAAATATGGTATGCCATATTCCCTTTGCACAACTTCATGTGGAAATAATAAATATGGTATGCCATCTTCCATTTGCACAACTTCATGTGGTAATAATAAATAGGGTATGCCATCTTCCCTTTGCATAACTTCATGTGATAATAATACATATATAGTATATAGGGTATGCCACCTTTCCTTTGCACAATGTCATGTGGTAATAATAAATAGGGTATGCCACCTCCCCTTTGCACAACTTCATGTGGTAATAATAAATATGGTATGCCATCTTCCCTTTGTACAACTTCGTGTGGTAATAATAAATAGGGTATGTCACCTTCCCTTTGCACAACTTTATGTGGTAATAATAAATATGGTATGCCATCTTCCCTTTGCACAACCTCATGTGGTAATAATAAATATGGTATGCCATCTTCCCTTTGCACAACTTCATGTGGTAATAATAAATAGGGTATGTCACCTTCCCTTTGCACAACTTCATGTGGTAATAATAAATAGGGTATGTCACCTTCCCTTTGCACAACTTCATGTGGTAATAATAAATATGGTATGCCATCTTCCCTTTGCACAACTTCATGTGGTAATAATAAATATGGTATGCCATCTTCCCTTTGCACAACCTCATGTGGTAATAATAAATAGGGTATGCCATCTTCCCTTTGCACAACTTCATGTGATAATAATACATATATAGTATATAGGGTATGCCACCTTTCCTTTGCACAATGTCATGTGGTAATAATAAATATGGTATGCCATCTTCCCTTTGCACAACTTCATGTAGTAATAATAAATATGGTATGCCATCTTCCCTTTGCACAACTTCATGTGGTAATAATAAATATGGTATGCCATCTTCCCTTTGCACAACCTCATGTGGTAATAATAAATAGGGTATGCCATCTTCCCTTTGCACAACTTCATGTGATAATAATACATATATAGTATATAGGGTATGCCACCTTTCCTTTGCACAATGTCATGTGGTAATAATAAATAGGGTATGCCACCTCCCCTTTGCACAACTTCATGTGGTAATAATAAATATGGTATGCCATCTTCCCTTTGCACAACTTCATGTGGTAATAATAAATAGGGTATGCCATCTTCCCTTTGCACAACTTCATGTGATAATAATACATATATAGTATATAGGGTATGCCAACTTTCCTTTGCACAATGTCATGTGGTAATAATAAATAGGGTATGCCACCTCCCCTTTGCACAACGCCATGTGGTAATAATAAATATGGTATGCCACCTTCCCTTTGTACAACTTCGTGTGGTAATAATAAATATGGTATGCCATCTTCCCTTTGCACAACTTCATGTGGTAATAATAAATAGGGTATGCCATCTTCCCTTTGCACAACTTCATGTGGTAATAATACATATATAGTAAATAGGGTATGCCACCTTTCCTTTGCGCAATGTCATGTGGTAATAATAAATAGGGTATGCCACCTTCCCTTTGCACAACTTCATGTGGTAATAATAAATATGGTATGCCATCTTCTCTTTGCACAACTTCATGTGGTAATAATAAATAGGGTATGCCACCTTCCCTTTGCACAACCTCATGTGGTAATAATAAATAGGGTATGCCATCTTCCTTTGCACAAATTCATGTGGTAATAATAAATATGGTATGCCACCTTCCCTTTGCACAACCTCATGTGGTAATAATAAATAGGGTATGCCATCTTCCCTTTGCACAACTTCATGTGGTAATAATAAATATGGTATGCCATCTTCTCTTTGCACAACTTCATGTGGTAATAATAAATATGGTATGCCATCTTCTCTTTGCACAACTTCATGTGGTAATAATAAATAGGGTATGCCACCTTCCCTTTGCACAACCTCATGTGGTAATAATAAATATGGTATGCCATCTTCTCTTTGCACAACTTCATGTGGTAATAATAAATAGGGTATGCCACCTTCCCTTTGCACAACCTCATGTGGTAATAATAAATAGGGTATGCCATCTTCCTTTGCACAAATTCATGTGGTAATAATAAATATGGTATGCCACCTTCCCTTTGCACAACCTCATGTGGTAATAATAAATAGGGTATGCCATCTTCCCTTTGCACAACTTCATGTGGTAATAATAAATATGGTATGCCATCTTCTCTTTGCACAACTTCATGTGGTAATAATAAATATGGTATGCCACCTTCCTTTGCACAACTTCATGTGGTAATAATAAATAGGGTATGCCACCTTCCTTTGCACAACTTCATGTGGTAATAATAAATAGGGTATGCCACCTTCCTTTGCACAACTTCATGTGGTAATAATAAATAGGGTATGCCACCTTCCTTGCACAACTTCATGTGGTAATAATAAATAGGGTATGCCACCTTCCTTTGCACAACTTCATGTGGTAATAATAAATAGGGTATGCCACCTTCCCTTTGCACAACCTCATGTGGTAATAATAAATAGGGTATGCCATCTTCCCTTTGCACAACTTCATGTGGTAAAAATAATATGGTATGCCATCTTCCCTTTGCTCAACTTCATGTGGTAATAATAAATAGGGTATGCCACCTTCCTTTGCACAACTTCATGTGGTAATAATAAATAGGGTATGCCACCTTCCTTTGCACAACTTCATGTGGTAATAATAAATAGGGTATGCCACCTTCCTTTGCACAACTTCATGTGGTAATAATAAATAGGGTATGCCACCTTCCCTTTGCACAACCTCATGTGGTAATAATAAATAGGGTATGCCATCTTCCCTTTGCACAACTTCATGTGGTAAAAATAATATGGTATGCCATCTTCCCTTTGCACAACTTCATGTGGCAATAATAAATAGGGTATGATATCTTCCCTTTGCACAGCTTCATGTGGTAATAATAAATAGGGTATGCCATCTTCCTTTGCACAAATTCATGTGGCAATAATAAATAGGGTATGCCATCTTTGCTTTGCACAACTTCACGTGGTAATAATAAATATGGTATGCCACCTTCCTTTGCACAAATTCATGTGGTAATAATAAATATTGTATGCCACCTTCCCTTTGCACAACTTCCCTTTGCACAACTTCATGAGGTAATAATAAATATGGTATGCCATCTTCTCTTTGCACAACTTCATGTGGTAATAATAAATAGGGTATGCCACCTTCCCTTTGCACAACTTCCCTTTGCACAGCTTCATGTGGTAATAATAAATAGGGTATGCCATCTTCCCTTTGTACAACTTCCCTTTGCACAACTTCATGTGGTAATAATAAATATGGTATGCCACCTTCCCTTTGCACAACCTCATGTGGTAATAATAAATAGGGTATGCCATCTTCCCTTTGCACAACTTCATGTGGTAATAATAAATAGGGTATGCCACCTTCCTTTGCACAACTTCATGTGGTAATAATAAATAGGGTATGCCACCTTCCTTTGCACAACTTCATGTGGTAATAATAAATAGGGTATGCCACCTCCCTTTGCTCAACTTCATGTGGTAATAATAAATAGGGTATGCCACCTTCCTTTGCACAACTTCATGTGGTAATAATAATTAGGGTATGCCACCTTCCCTTTGCACAACCTCATGTGGTAATAATAAATAGGGTATGCCATCTTCCCTTTGCACAACTTCATGTGGTAAAAATAATATGGTATGCCATCTTCCCTTTGCACAACTTCATGTGGCAATAATAAATAGGGTATGATATCTTCCCTTTGCACAGCTTCATGTGGTAATAATAAATAGGGTATGCTATCTTCCTTTGCACAAATTCATGTGGCAATAATAAATAGGGTATGCCATCTTTGCTTTGCACAACTTCACGTGGTAATAATAAATATGGTATGCCACCTTCCTTTGCACAAATTCATGTGGTAATAATAAATATTGTATGCCACCTTCCCTTTGCACAACTTCCCTTTGCACATCTTCATGAGGTAATAATAAATATGGTATGCCATCTTCTCTTTGCACAACTTCATGTGGTAATAATAAATAGGGTATGCCACCTTCCCTTTGCACAACTTCCCTTTGCACAGCTTCATGTGGTAATAATAAATAGGGTATGCCATCTTCTCTTGCACAACTTCATGTGGTAATAATAAATATGGTATGCCATCTTCTCGTTGCACAACTTCATGTGGTAATAATAAATATGGTATGCCACCTTCCCTTTGCTCAACTTCATGTGGTAATAATAAATATGGTATGCCACCTTCCCTTTGCTCAACTTCATGTGGTAATAATAAATATGGTATGCCACCTTCCCTTTGCACAACTTCCCTTTGCACAACTTCATGAGGTAATAATAAATATGGTATGCCATCTTCTGTTTGCACAACTTCATGTGGTAATAATTAATAGGGTATGCCACCTTCCCTTTCCACAACTTCCCTTTGCACAACTTCACATGGTAATAATAAATAGGGTATGCCATCTTCTCTTTGCACAACTTCATGTGGTAATAATAAATATGGTATGCCACCTTCCCTTTGCACAACTTCCCTTTGCACAACTTCATGAGGTAATAATAAATATGGTATGCCATCTTCTCTTTGCACAACTTCATGTGGTAATAATTAATAGGGTGTGTCACCTTCCCTTTGCACAACTTCCCTTTGCACAACTTCACATGGTAATAATAAATAGGGTATGCCATCTTCTCTTTGCACAACTTCAGGTGGTAATAATAAATATGGTATGCCATCTTCTCTTTGCACAACTTCATGTGGTAATAATTAATAGGGTGTGTCACCTTCCCTTTGCACAACTTCCCTTTGCACAACTTCATGTGGTAATAATAAATATGGTATGCCATCTTCTCTTTGCACAACTTCATGTGGTAATAATAAATATGGTATGCCATCTTCTCTTTGCACAACTTCATGTGGTAATAATAAAGGTTTAGATCTTTTGGAGATTTCTTACCACTTTAATCTGTGCTAGGATAAACCAAACTGCTACTCTAACAGGCATTCTTTACAACAAAATTGAGTTATATATTTCAGAGCTAAACCAGTTATTTAGTACAACTTGTATACATTATGGGGGGTGCTGTCATTCAATACTTCTGTTATACTTTGTAGTTAACTTACGTTTGTTTATTTAACCCTGCCACTGTTTGGTGTCCCCTGTAAAGCTGCTAACTGAAGCTGGAGTCTGTCATCCCCATGCTTCGTATTATCTACATAAATGCAGACTGTACCTCCCTAGTACTGCAGATATAACTGAAGATCAATATTCACTTCATTGTTAAAGACATGGTTTGTACTTTAATACTCTGGGAACTCTTTCTAGTTGCCATAAGAGTTAATGTGCATCATTGTGTATTTCTGAACAGTAAGGGGTAACCAAATTTAAGTTCAGCAGTCTGATACTTAAGTGTTATATGATGCTAGAAATGCGGTTGCTAAAAATGTGATACCTGTACATCAGTACCATTTATTTTCCGTGTACATTTGTGAACATTTCTTTCTGGCTGTATGTCTGACTAATGTGATGTCATGACTGCCATGATCTTCCAGCCTGTAGTCATTCTTTTGTAGACCATGTAAAGAATTCCAAATGATTAAACACTGTGTCTGTTTAATGCTAAAACAGTCCCCATGCACAATATAATTTAAAACAACATCAAAGTAAGCCAACACAAATACCGCCTACCTCCAGTAAGACTGCCTGTTTATTATTATTATTTTTTTTTTTTTTGAGGTTTAAACTTCAGGGTTTGTTAGTATAGATCACCCCTCACAACTACAGTATACAGTGCTTATCCCTACTTAGAAAAAAATCAGTGATCGGTTTGTTGGATAAATGTGCTTCATGAATAACTCCACTCATCCATTCCATTCAGAAAAGTTAAGTGTAGATTGTCTCACAGTAGTAAAGTTACTATTATGTAGCATTATCTTTCTTATCATAGGATCATAGGAGGTTACTATGCTAACAGCCATAGAGCCTTATTAAGCCTAGCCATTAATTTCCCCAGCTTCCTTATTATCAATGCTTAACAACTAGAATGGCTTTGGTATATGCCTGTGCCTTAGGGCATCTACAAGTTGCTCCTGTCCATAAAGGACACAGGTGACAAGCCAGAGGTGAATTTGTGATTAACTTGCCTTGACTTCAGAGAAATATATTCTGAACAGGAGAGGTCCCAGTACTGTGCTCTGTTGGACACCATTAGTAACAGGCCTGTTGGAGGAGGAGGATGTCAACACTGTACATGTGTGTCCTATCCATTAGTCATTTGGCTATCCATCAGGTAACAAAGGTATTTAGGCCTAAATCTGTGAGTTTGTTTATAATAACTGAGTAAGATATTGTGGCAAATGTTTTTGCCAGGTCAAGGTAGGTAGTATGAACCATTTTGCCCTCATTCATAACTCTGATGACTTTCTCAAATCCACCAGGTTTAGTAGGCATGATCTGTCCTTGATGTAGCCATAGTGAGATGGGTCCAGTGTTTAAAAATTTCCATCAGGTCAGTACTCTTCTTCCCATCCTTCAAAGCCATTCTTTAAGACTTCCTAGGCAACAACTGGCTCTGTTCTTACTCAACACCAGGAAAAACTATATCCCTAAATGTGAACAAATACCTATTTGTACCTTACATTTCCTTACTCTCCTTTCTTCACTCACTTCCTTACATCTGTCAATTTCACTCCCCTGGCTTTTTCTTTAAATGTAAAATAAACCTTATTTTTTCTCACTTCTTATTGCAGTTACTACTTGTATTATACTAACTTACCTTCAGTTTCTCTATAAACTGACTAAAATGTAGCTAATTATTAATTACTGTCATATAACTTGTATCTATTCTTAACCAATGTTTTCATATTATGTCTAATTTTGTTGGTATAATTATTTAAACTGTAGTTGTTTTTTTTATTATTTTTAAAGACTGTAAAATTATTGTTTTTAAAATGTTTTGTAATATTGTAATATTTTGGTGCTTTTCTCCCTGAGCTTCGGGCTTCTGCTGAAAATGGACTCATACCTGGACAGAATTTCACAGTAATCAAATGTCAATAAATAAATACATTTCCAATGTCTTTGTGTAGCAGGCCCAGAATAATTCTTTCCATGACCATGTATATAAGACTAGTCAAACATATGGGTCTGTAGTTCCCTGGGTCTGTTGGTGATCCCTCTTTGCGTAGAGAGATGCCCGTTGCAGTCCTGCATTCCCTAGGGACAAAGGCTGTTTGGAGGCTGTGATTGAATACAGATTTTAGTAGGCCTGACAGATCATAATTCAAGCTATTTTAAGAGGCTTCCTGGGATATTATCAGGATCCATCAAAGCAGTGTTTTTCACTGTGGAGAGTGTAGTGAGGAGTGAAGACCTGCTCTTTATGATTGCTAGGGAGAAATTATAGAGTGATTTTTCTGGGGGATAACCGGGGGTCTTGGGGTGAAATTGGTGCTAAATTTGTCAAATCCAACAGACAGGTAACTCAAAATCGACTATGTCTAAGCATGAAATATGTTTCTTAGATATGCTGTTGACACATAACGGCTGTTGTTTTGAAAGTTTTATTTTTAGAAAAGATATTAAAAAAGCCACATACCTTCATAGAACTAGTATGCATCCTGGGCATATTTTTTCCGGCACAGTACATGGACAGATGATTAGGACATCTAGAAGAACTACTGATAAATATGTATATGATAAGTGATTCAGAGCCTTATAAAGGATTTTAAAGGAAGGGACTATAGAATTAATAGATTAGAAAATATGAAAAAATCAAAAATATGATTTAAGGACTTCTGTAGCTAAACCTGTACTCAGAGATATGAATTCCACTATTGGTTTTGTTAACCCAAATAATGGGGCTTTGGATTTGTCCATTCCAATTACATATAATGCACATACTAAACATGTTTCTGATATTTACAGAAAACACTGAAATATTTTAAGATCTTATGAAGGTTTAATGGGCAAAATCCCTTCGATTCCTAAATTTATGTACAAGAATTCTGTTAATTTGAGGCATATGTTATGCTATAAAGAACAAAGAAAAACAAAAATTCTGATAGGTAATGAAGGTACTACACCATGTTTTAGTTGTTCATTTTGTGAATATATTTTCGTAACCGTAAGTCGTTTGTACATCCAAATACTGGGAACATATTTAATTTGAATGTATCTGCAATGTGTGAAATAAAGAACATTGTGTATTTAGTGAGACATATAAATTGCATGTCTTTCTATATTGGTAAAAGCAATAGAAAACTGAAGACTCACATATGTAAGCACTTGTCTGATATACGTAGACATGTTGAAACAAATGCATTACATAAGCATATATTACAAGTTAATAGCACACATATTTTTAAGTTTAGTGTTTTAGAACTAGTATCTGTTAGTATAAGGGGTGGGGATACATTTCAGTGGACAGAGATAAAAAGAGTTTAATTTGATTTGCAGAATTTGAACCAATTGTCCTTTAGGATTGACTGGAATGTATATTTTGAAACCTGTTTTAAAATCTAGATAATTTCATTAGATTTTTTTTATTGTTCAAACTGTATTTTTAAATGTGTTTTAACATTGTCTCTTTAAGATTTCCAGATTTGATTCTGGTCATGTGATGCCTAGAGTGAATGTATTTAAAACTTGCTGCTCTTACAGTCAACCTTTTCAATATGTCTGACAAAGCACTATTGTGTGAAAGCTTATATTTATTGAATACAATTCTTGTTTGTGGTGTCCTTGAGCCCTGAGTTGTTTGTTAGCTAAATTTATCGGCTAGCAAATTTGCTATATCCTCTGGTTCTTTATAGGGAGTTTAATTTACTATTAGTTCAGCACTATTGGATGTTCTTGTTAAGGCTGCATACATAACTAAAAAATGCCTTTATGTTATCCTTAGCCTGGCAGGCTATTTTTGCCTTGAGGATGGCTTTGGTGAACTTGGTTAGTCCCCTAAGATGCTTATTGAGATTGTGTCCCACACCACCCCTAACTATATATACCAACTCTGAGATCACACTGCAGTGGGGAATAGAGCAAATTTAAAAGGTTTCCTTCACTTACTTTATGCATTTCATTACTTTCTGGTTGTTGGCCAACTATGGCCATTCGATGAATTTATTTTCAAACTTACACATGTTTGCTAATGTTCTGTATCTCTGTTTTATGCATGATATTTAGCTGTTTGAGGGTTTGTGTTTTCGATAGCCGAACATAGTCCTGAGGGCAGCATCTGTGAGGCTTTTTGAGGTTTGGGTAGATTGCATTTAAGAGTCCCTGCATATGTAAGTTTATATGTCTGATACATAATAGCTGTAGTCTGTGTGTTACTGGCAACCGGTTTAGAGATATCAGTGATTGTATGCGAGAGCTTTACCTCCAAAGACATAACATCAGTTACACAATGTGTTCGTCTCCTTAAGAATGAGGTGGTTGTCAGGAAATATAAGACAATTGCAACATTGTCCTAGGATATCCATTTCTAACAGTTTGGCTACAGAGACATTAGGAAAGTGCATAACCCTGACTGCAGATTCTCTTTTATGAGATCTATGAGGGGCAGTGCACGAGGGGTTTGTAACTAACTAAACTTAGAGTTGAGGAGGTGAAGGGGGTCTAGGGTTGATCTAAAACAACACTCATGGAATAATGCTTCCCAGCTGGCAAACTAGCTGCTCTACATTCAGTTAAATACTTGAGAAACTATCAGAGGATTTTTTTTATGGAAAATCACAACTCTAGGTCTTGTGTCTATAAAAGGCAGTTTCAAAACAACACTGCACAGCTCAGCACAGCTTATAGGAGATGAGCTAGAGAGGAATTCAATCAGCAAACAGTAAAAATGTGGTATAAGTCTATATATATTTTATATATATATATATATATATATATATATATATATATATATATACACACACACACACACACACACACACACACACACACACACACAGTGGATATAAAAAGTGTACACACCCCTGTTAAAATACCAGGTTTTTGTGATATAAAAAATGAGACCACAATAAATCATTTCAAAACTTTTCCTACCTTTAATGTGACCTATAACCTGTACAATTTAATTGAAAAACAAACAAATATGTTAAAGGAAAAAAATATAAAAAAAAAAAGTACAATAAGCTGGTTGCATAAGTGTGCACACCCTTAAACTAATACTTTGTTGAAGCACCTTTTGATTTAATTACAGCATTCAGTCTTCTTGGGTAGGAGTCTCTCAACATGGCACATCTTGACTTGGCAATATTTGCACACTC